>NC_057804.1:68489381-68540357 GCF_018294505.1 Triticum aestivum | reverse complement strand
TTAGTTAGTACTAGATGTTTTTTAGTAGTAGTAGTAGATGCTAATTTAGGGTTCGTAGATAATGATTTTTAGTAGTAGTAGATGTTAATTAGTAGAAGTGATGGTACTAGTTAACTAGGGTAGTATGGTTAATAGTAGATGTTTTTTACTATTGTATAATGTAGTTTTTTTTACTATTTTTAGCAAGTGTTTAAAATAATTAATAAACTAGTTGAACTAGTTTAGTTTTAGTTGAACTACTTTAGTAAGTAAATTAATAAACTAGTTGAACTACTTGAATTAATAGAACTAATGTATTTTTAGTAAGATAATTAATATAACTAGTTGAACTACTTTATTTTTAGAAAGAACTAGTTTTTTTCTATTTATACTAAATTTATATTTAGTAAGAACTTGTTGAATTAATAGAACTAGTTGAACATGTCATATTTGTTGTTTTTTTTAGTTTAAGCAATTATTCGGGATGTATTAATGATAACTTATAGGGTTATTTCTTTTGTAGAAATCAAGGAGCCCCTCCATCATCCCCGCCGTCGTCCCCGTCACTGACTCCCTCTGACCTCGAGGTGAGACCAGCCAAATCTCCATGTATATCTTGTGTTGCTCAAATAGGATATGTGGTTGCCCAAGTGGCCGGTCATGTTCAAGTTATACCTCCGAGTGGCCTATGTTTTGCCGGAGTGTTGATTAATTTCCGGTCCGGCAAATTTTAGGCACTCGATATGTCCTTTTTTAACAAAGGTCATGCCGGATTTTTCCGTGAATTCTGGCATGACTTGTGCTAGAATATGTAGGAAATATCGAGTGGCCTGGATTTTCTAGCAAAGTAATGATCTAATTTAGGTTTTTTTAGTACATATATTTAATTGTACAAGTTTAATCTTTGAATTATGAACGTAGGAAATGTCGTACTAGGATGACGAAAGTCTCCCGGGGGAGTGCAGCTGGTGCCATGACGATCGAGGTCTGTGCGACAAGTTCCTTCAGCTGGATGAAGATCGGCGCTTCAGCATTAAGCTCAAGGAGACCTTCGATTTTGAAATGGTATGCAACGACGACAAGTGTTTTTTTCATAATTAAGCATGACTTCAACTATTTCAACGTCTAATTTTCATCTTTTACAATTCTACTAGCTTATACCATGCCATGCAAGACGCTATGTCTTGGAGAGCATGAGTTTTGAAGACCATGAAAATTTTGAAACAAAGAAAATACACCTAAGGACCCATCATGATATGGATTTTGAAGTAAATCCGTACAATTCTCAGAGCGTAACCCATTTTGGTTGCCAAAATTGGGAAGCACTTTGCAAAATGTATGGTTTTTATGAGGGTATGATTGTCACCATGGATCTTGGTGATCCTGACATCGAGCAAGACAATATGGACATTTGGGTCCTTGTTGATAAGCTTCTGATTCTACCGCTATGTGAATTTCTCAAACATAGTTATTAACTAATTTATATTGTTTATTTCAAAATAGTTGACAGCTTAATTTCCATTGACAACTTATTTTGATTCTTCAAAGAATGTGCGGAAGATGGTACACAAAACCCACTGCACCGATGGCCCCGAATTAACTTATAAGGAGAAAAATCATCTGATCGCATTTTGGACTTTTCTTGAGAATTACAATACCTATTATCGAACTCCTCCAAACTATGGTCAATACGTGCCACTAGTGCATGTGTTGAACCATGGTAACTTCTATGGAGATACCCTGGTAAGATTTTTTACTATTACGGCATCCATGCATCTTTTGCATACTTGTAAAACTAGTACATCATTGCTAACTATGAAGTTATTACTATGTTTTTCAATAGAAAATCCCGATGGATTGTGTGCCTCATTTGATGTATCAGAATGGTCGCCTTGCAGTTTTGAACATACAACCAGGTCAACCTACGGATCTCACCTGTGCATATCGGATTTCTAAAACCGGTGAACACATGCTAATCAAAGAATGGAAAAAATGTTTGGACATTCGTAAGGAGGTTCTTGGAAGTAACATTAAGCAAAAGGCTAGAATTGGATATAGGATAATCTCCATTCTCCATAATGGAGAGTCAGGGACTATCTTGTTTTTTGCTATTTTACCTTAGAGAATATAGTAGGTCCTAAGAGAATGTAGTAGGTCCTACGAGGTACAATATGTTTATTATGTGGTACAATGTGTTAGAGTTGATGATGAGGAGCAGTTGTGATTACGACAAGTGACCAATTTGCTATGTGATATCTCATTGATGAAAACGATGATCTTGAGGAGGTGTTATATGACAATGATGTATTATGATGATAAGTTGTTAATGATATGATGATGATGATGATGATATATATTATATCATTGGGTGAAAGAACCGTAGATTAGTTTCAAGTGGATGGACATCCACTTGAAACTAGTTCACGGTTCTTTCACCCCGTGATGTAATAACTCATTATGATGTAAAAACAATCTCTAAATTCCTGTTGTATGAAAACTTGTGTAAAGGTGTATGAATACAACATGAAATAAAAAATGAAATAATAGTAGTAGCGCGGGCAGGGAGAAGCGCTACTACTAATTACCAGTAGCGCTCGTCGGGGAAAGCGCTACTACTAAGTCGATATAGTAGTAGCGTGGGTTAAGGCATGCTAGTGCTAACCTTTAGCTGTAGCACCGTACCAGTAGCGCACCAGCACATGCTACTGATAGGACTAAAACCCGCACTGCTGCTAGGCTTTTCCCTAGTAGTGTAGGCCTACGTTGGTTGTTCTGCAAAAAAACAAAATAGCTAGCTAGCCATTTTCAGAAAGGAAAAAATAAACTGGGCTGGTCATGTGCTAAACATATGGAATGAAAGCCTGGGCTAGACGGGCCACAACTCATGCACAACCCATTTGATACCCTTCTCCGTCCTGAAAAAAATTATTGCACACTGTTGTGTCCCTACTGTCATCCTCACAATGTACAGTCATCTCCTTATTCCTCTCGGTTGTTGGCCATGTTGACAACACCGGAGGGCGGCGCTGCGGCGAGTGAACCAAGGCGAAGGACAATGGTGAGGCATCGGACGGGAACGAACAAGAGCCAGGGAAGATGCACAGAGTTTTAGGGTGCGATGTGGCCAAGATGCATGCGTGGCAGCACAACCAGCCATGGGAGGAGGGAGCAGACGGTCCCGCTGGCCTTGGTTTGGGTTTGGCGGCTGGACGAAGAAGAGACTGAAGAAATACGACAGACGTTGAATGTCAATCCAACGGTCAAGGTTGGCACAACCGTTTGTTGACTAAGCTGACACCAAGTACCATACTTTTTTATATATAGGAAGAAAAGTAAAACTGGGCTCGTACGCCTCATAACATTCCCGAAACTGCGACCGTCCGATCTTGCATCGCAGCTAAAACTGTGAGGAAAATGCGTTCATCTTTCGTCCTCCTCCCAGGGAACGTTCGCCACATATGTGACTAGCACCCTTGGTTTTCAACTAAGAGGTCTTGGGTTTAGTCCCAGAAACTGTCAATTTTGTCCTCCTTCCTTCCTCGCAAAAAAAGAAAGAAAATCAAAGACTTGAGAAGGCATACAAAACAAGCTAGTGTACCAGTAAAGAGACATTTTCTGAGTTTTAGAAAAAAGAGAGACATGCTCCTGTAGCTGGTTCGAATGCAAACATAGACTATGACTATATATGGTGCTATGCTACTCTGCAAGTAATGAAACTGACATATCCAACGTTCGCTTCTCCTCTTCTCTACTTACTCCGCCTAGCATCAAAAGCTCTGGCCGCAACAACCATGTCCGTTGGCTGCCATCCACCTGCTCCTCAGCAGGCAACAACCAGATATGTGCCAAGTCGCCACCTGTACCATTGCCTGTGGGTCTCATCACACCCCCGCCAGCACATACACCGCGGCCGGTTGCTCATCGCAACCCAGTGCCGTTGGTGTGGTGCCACTACTGCAAATCACGCCGAGTCATCCATCGCGTCTCAACCACAATCCTCAACCCTGGCTGAGTCTTCTACAAATGCCTGAATCATGGGGTAATAATATGTTTAAGTGTTGTTCTGCTGCTTTCCGTTGCTGATTTTTTTGATAGTTTGGTTGATGATCTTCCAATTTGATTCGTGCAGAAAAGGGAAGATTCGTGTGATTTGTATTTGTGGGAAGTTGCTGATGTGGGGGAATGCAACTATGCTAATTATTTGGTTAGCTGAGGAATCCCAATACTAGCAGGTTGGGGTGTTGGACAAGTAACTGAAAGAACGACAGAAGAGGAAGATGCAGAGCAGAAGGTTAAAGATGGAGTTCCTCTGATCATGGCCAAGCAGCAGCTGTTGAACGGCCTTGACAGCAATGAGGACATGAAAGAGCTTGTGAAGATAATGGGCAAAATTGATGTGCTCTGTAGGATGAATGTCTCTTTATTTGCAGTGTATGTAGCACTCGTGATGTATCTAGTGGCTATGACATGAGGACTTTGCTGAAACTAGTAATGAATGAAATCTGTGTAGCGGGCTGGGCGTAGAGTTGTGAACATCTAATGGTTTCTATTAACGGAAATCATGGGGTATCCCCTTTTGCTCATAAATAAATAAATAGCAGAGGCCCTTTTGGTAATAAATAAATAAATTAGCAGAGGCCTTGTCGGGTCAGCTTTATTCCCATTTGAAGATGTCGAGCAAATTGCAGTCCAACAACAAACTATGTCATCAAATTCAAGTTTCACAGCCAAATATGAGTACAACTAAACAACAATGTCATCATGTTTTAGTCGTCATACAATCAGCAAACACAAATCAGCATACATAACAAGTGATGTTCTCACAGCAAAATACTAAACAACACATTCATCAGGTTTCAGTTGTCATAGCAAACACAATTTCACATAGTAGATAAAAAACGTCTTCTGACAGGCAAATACGACAAAAGCAATCTAATCATCATCCGCAGCAGTAGCATCAACATCTTTGCAATGTGTATCAATCTGCATCGTAATTCCCCATGGTGTCATCTTCTTCTTCATCCTCAATGTCCTCGAACGTTGACTTCTTCTTAATCAACTCTTGTATGTCCACAACATGACAGGCAATCTTTTCGCTAGCGTCATTGATGTGATGGTTCTCAAAGATATTAGGAGCATCTGTGGAATCTTGTACATCAGGAGTAGTGTAAGCATTATCTTGTTGTGCAACTTCATTAAACAAATTCCTATGCTCAAACCTTTGCAATACTCTTCAGTCGTCGCTATGTGCAAATGTGTCTTCCAAGAAAAATATCTGTGTTGCTTGATTTGCCAAAATAAAAGGCTCGTTGGTATGGTACGCCGCCTTGACATTGATGGATTTGAAATAATCACCAGCTCTGGGTTTTGCGATCCTGGAAAATAGGTTATACCAACGACAGCACAACAGAACCACACACCAATGATCCTCAAAACTGGAGATATACTGCAACTGAACAATGTCTGTCATGTTTGCATACATTTTAGTTGTCTCTTTGTCGTATGTATCCATGGTCATGATGCCACTGTTTTGTGTCTTCCCGCCTTTATCGTGTGCAAGGGTGTTGTAGCACACATCTGCAACAACGCGAGATTCATAATGTCTTACCCGAGTATCAGGACCAATTGCTAGTGCGTAAAGGGCATCATCAACTGCCTGCCCATCCTCCCGCATCTTCTTAACCTATGGTTGGAAAATATACAAGCTGATCATCTTATGTACTCAATATATTAAAAAAACTGATAGTGCAATTCAAAAGCTTACATGGCTCTTGAACCATTTCGCAAATCCTGCCATAACCAGTTTGTCAATGTTTCTTGGATTTTGCGGCAGTAACTCCTTTTTGTAGATGCTGCACAACATAGTGATCGTGTCAAACATCTAAATATATAGGAATGTGCTGCAAGTTTAGTAGATTATGATGTATAAGCTACAGTACATAGCACTTACTTGATATAAGATAGTATCTCAAGACAGTTATTCAACACATACCAAATCATTTTGTCCAAATCTTTAGGTTTGTCCTCTTGTAAACTCTTCCCTGTAACTCAAATAGAATAATCGAAAACATTGAGCCCGGGATTGTCTTCACCCACCTCTTTGCTAAGTTGATCAACTGTTTCAATGTATTTTGAGTAGAATATCAACGCTTCTATAGCAATGTAGGCCTCTGCAATGGAACCCTCAGGTCTAGCTCTATTCCTAACATAGCTCTTGAAAGTGCCTAGCCGCCTTCCAATAGGGTACATCCAGCCATACTGTACTGGACCTCTAAGTAGTGCCTCATCAGGTAGATGAACAGCCAAATGCATCATCACATCAAAGAAGGTTGGAGGATATATCTTCTCAAGGTCGCATAGGATAGTTGGTATCTTGTCTCTAAGACGCTCCAAAGCATATATCCTGATATTTCTACTGCAGAGTTCCCTAAAGAATTGTCCCAAATCTGCAACTGCTCTGTATAAGTTAGGGCGGCCCAATCCTCTAAGGATAACAGGTAAAACCCTTTGCAGTAGGACGTGGCAGTCATGAGTTTTCAACCCTTGTACTTTGTTTCCATATGCACTGACTCTCCTTTCGGGGTTGGAAGCAAATCCATTCGGGAATCTCACACGTGACAGGACCTCGCAGAATTCTTTTCTTTTTACCTTGTCCAAGACGTATGATACGTCTCCAACATATCTATAATTTATGAAGTATTCATGCTATTATATTATCCATCTATGATGTCTATATGCATTTATATGCCATTTTATATGATTTTTGGGACTAACCTATTAACCTAGATCCCAGTGCCAGTTTCTGTTTTCTCCTTGTTTTTGAGTTCTATAGAAAATGAATACCAAAGGGAGTCCAATTGACGTGCCAATTTTTGATGATTTTTTATGGACCAAAAGAAGACCACGGAGCATCAGAGTTGGGCCAGAAGAGTCCCGGGCTGCCCACGAGGGTGGGGGGCGCGCCCACCCCCTAGGGCGCGCCCCCCTATCTCGTGGACAGCCCGAAGACCCACCTAACGTGAAACCTATGCCAGAAATTCCTATAAATACAGAAACCTTCGGGAAATAACCTAGATCGGAAGTTCCACCGCCGCAACCCTCTGTAGCCACGAGAAATCAATCTAGGCCCTCTCTGGCACCCTGCCGGAGGGGGCCATCATCACCGGAGGCCATGGAGGAGGATCTCGGAGGGGCCATCATCGCCATGAAGGCCAAGGACCAGAGGGGGAAAGCCGTGGAGGAGGAAGCATAAGGGGGAGAACCTCTCCTCCTCTCTCTTGGTGGCACCAGAGTGCCATCGGGAGGGGAATCATTGCCGCGGTGATCGTCTTCATCAACATCACCATCATCATCACCATCCTCATCTCTATTACGCGGTCCACTCTCCTGCACCCCGCTGTAATCCCTACTTGAACATGGTGCTTTATTCCGCATATTATGATTCAATGATGTGTTGCCATCCTATGATGTTTTGAGTAGATATCTTTTGTCCTTGGTTTGATTTATGGTCTAGATTGGTATGAGTTGTATGTTTTATTTAGGTGCTGTCCTATGGTGCCCTCCGTGTCATGCAAGCGTGAGGGATTCCCGATGTAGGGTGTTGCAATACTTTCATGATTCGCTTATAGTGGGTTGGTGACTGACTGAAACACAAACCCGAGTAAGGGGGTTGTTGCGTATGGGAATAAAGAGGACTTGATGCTTTAATGCTATGGTTGGGTTTTACCTTAATGATCTTTAGTAGTTGCGGATGCTTGCTAGATTTCCAATCATAAGTGCATATGATCCAAGTAGAGAAAGTATGTTAGCTTATGCCTCTCCCTCATATGAAATTGCAATGACGACTATCGGTCTTGTTAACAATTACCTAGGACAATTCCGCACACTGATACATTATTATTCCGCACTCACTATTTATATTATTTAGTAATATATTCTAACTTTATGATAACAACACCTACTTTTATATTTTAGCTCTGCGATATCATACAAAGTTATCCTCTTTATACCCACAACACAGTTTTATTTCTTGGAAGCAAATGTTCGGTGCACGTAGATTCGTATCGGTGGCAGATAGGGCTTGAGAGAATATTGATCTTACCTTTGGCTCCTTGTGGGTTCGACACTCCATACTTATCACTTCCACCTTTGGGAATTGCTACGATGATTCCCTGCACTGTGGATTATCAAGCTCTTTTCTCGCGCCGTTGCCGGGGAGCAATAGCGTGGGGTTGATATTTTCGTGTGTGCTTGTTTGCTTTCTACACTTAGTAGATTTTGTTTTCCCTTTTTTGTTTCTGTTTAATTGTGGGTGAAACATACAATTTTTTTAAAAAATAATGAAAATACCAAAAATATTTACTTGCCTCTCATGCCTAAAAAGTTTTTCGAAAAGAGAAGTGATTAGAAAGTTATGCATTGAAGAAGTGAGGGTCGACCTTGAGCACTTGTGTTCTTGCTCACGGAAACAATGTAGAATTTTTAATGGAAGTTTCTCTGTAAATAATTATCCCCTTGTACATATCCATTGTATTATAAAAATAATGTGCCAAGCTTTGGTTTTAGTATGATAAGATTGCTTGCTTACTATGTGCAGAACAAAAACAGAAACTTTGGCTGTAGTGCATGAATTTACATTTTTTACTGGAAAGTAAAATGAGTCTGAAACTTTTTGCACATTACTTCTGTACAAATTTTCAAATTTTCAAATTTAGTTCATAATTTTTGGAGTTACAGAAGTTTAATAAACTTCCAGATTACTACATACTGTCCTGTTCTTGACAGATTCTGTTTTTCGTGTGTTGTTTGCTTATTTTGATGCATCTATGGCTAGTATGTAAGGGTATGAACCATAGAGAAGTTGGAATACAGTAGATTTAACACCAATATAAACAAAGAATGAGTTAATTACAGTACCTTAAAGTGGTAGTGTGCTTTATTACCCTAACGGATCTCACAAGTTTTTGTTTAAATTTTTGTGAATGAAGTGTTTGAAGAACGAGGAGTTACCGATGTGATACGAATAAAGAGAGACAAGAGTTCAAGCTTGGGGATTCCGAAGGCACCCCAAGTAAATATTTCAAAGGATACTCAAGCATCTAAGCTTGGGGATACCCCGGTTGGCCTCCCATCTTTCTTCTTCAACAAATATCGGTGTATCTCAGTTTTTGTTTTGTTCACATGATTTGTGTCCTTTGTGTTTTTATTTTTCTTTAAGAATCATGCTAGTATGAGATAGCTATTCATTGATTTATAGAATACTTCATGTGCTTCACTTATATCTTTTAAGTATGATCTTATAGAATTGCTCTTTGTGCTTCACTTAAATCCTTTGAGTATGGTTTTATAGAATGCTTCGTGCGCTTCACTTATATATTTTGAGCTTGGATATTGGCTAGTCTATATTAATTGTAGAATGCTCCAGGAACTTCACTTATATCTTTTGGAGTATGAATAATACTATAATTTAAAGTGGGTTTGGAAGAGTGTCAACTTTAGGAATTAGTGATCCCACTATCTTGGAGGGTGTTGAATCTTCGTACGATATTTATGAAAGTGGATTTGGAAGAGTGTCAACTTTAGTTAGTATTCCAGTATTTCGGAAGAGGTTCCAATTGAGTATGAGAACAAAGTTGCTATCCATGATGCTACTAAAAAATATTATGAGGGAGGAATATGTGCTTGTAGGAGTTGCAATAATATCAAGTTTCCTCTCTATGTGCTTAAAGTTTTGAAGTTATACTTGTCTTGACTTCATATGCTAGTTGATTTTTGTTCCTATAAATTGTGTGCTCACAAAATCCCAAGGCATAGGAAGTGAGTTAGATTTAAATGTGCAAGTCATATTCTTCATGATGCTCTCTTTGTGTTTCAACTTTTTTCTTTTATGCGAGCATCATTGAAATCATCATGCCTAGCTAAAAGGCATTAAAGAAAAGCGCTTGTTGGGAGACAACCCAATATTTGCCCTTACTGTTTTTGTGTGTCTACATGATTAAGCTACTGTAGTAATTATGTTTTATAGCTTTTGTTTCAATAAAGTGCCAAGTAAGACCTTTGGGAAGACTTGGGTGAAAGTTAATGTGATCTTGCTGTAAAAAACAGAAACTTTGCGCTCACGAGATTAGCTGTCATTTTTCACAGAAGAGTGCTTTTGAGTTGATTCTTTTTGCAGAAGATTAATAGGCAAATTCCGCACGTACACCAGTTTATTTTAGAATTTTTGTAGTAGCAGAACTATGGTTATTGTTCACATCATTACAGACTGTTCTGTTTCTGACAGATTCTGTTTTCATTTCATAGTTTGCTTGTTTTCTAGTTTCTATGGCTTATATTTCACAATATAAATTGTAGAAATGATATGGTACAGTAAGAATTATGTGAAAACAATTATGAACCTTGTCTTTTACAGTACCAAAGTGCATGGTTTACTCTTTATCATACTAACCTATCTCACGAAGTTCCATTAAGTTTTGTGTGATTGAAGTTTTCAAGTTTTGGGTGAGATATTGATATGAGGAGAATAAGGAGTGGGAAGACCCTAAGCTTGGGGATGCCCAAGGCACCCCAAGGTAATATTCAAGGAAAACTCAAGCGTCTAAGCTTGGGGATGCCCCGGAAGGCATCCCCTCTTTCGTCTTCAGAACTATCGGTATACCTTACTCGGAGCTATATTTTTATTCGTCACATGATATGTGTTTTGCTTGGAGCGTATTTTCAATTTTACTTGCTGTTTGAATAATGTCATTGGATCTGAAATATTGAATAAAAAAGGAACCCTCCCATGGCTAGTTAATTATTTGACTACTCAGTGTCCCTCACTCATATCTTTTGGAGTAGTTTGTCATTTACTCATGTGCTTCATGTATATCCTATGAGTAAATGGGGAATGAATTGAATGTCATAAATCTGAATTTCTATATGTTTCATGTGCTTATAACATGGATAGTAATGACTTCACATATAAAGAGTATGAGGCATAGAAGTTGTTGAGAGTTGGCAAACGTAGTTTTGTTCATCGTTGCAATTAATAGGAAGTAATAAGGAAAGAGAGGTTCACATACAAATATATTATCTTGGACATCTTTTATGATTGGGAGCACTCATTAAGTACGACATGCTAAAAGAGTTGACGTTGGACAAGGAAGACAACATAATGGTTTATGTTTTCTCACATCCCAGTTAAAGTATATTATCATTAACCTTCCAAATATGTTGAGCTTGCCTTTCCCCCTCATGCTAGCCAAATTCCTTGCACCAAGTAGAGATACTACTTGTGCCTCCAAATATCCTTAAACCCAGTTTTGCCATGATAGTCCACCATACCTACCTATGGATTGAGTAAGATCCTTCAAGTAAGTTGTCATGTTGCAGGCAATAAAAATTGCTATCTAAATATGTATGACTTATTAGTGCAGGGAAAATAAGCTTTGTACGATCTTGTTATGGAAGCAATAAAAGCGATGGACTGCATAATAAAGGTCCACATACAAGGGGCAATATAAAGTGACGTTCTTTTGCATTAAGATTTTATGCATACAACCCTAAACGCACATGACAACCTCTGCTTCCCTCTGTGAAGGGCCTATCTTTTACTTTATGTTTTTACTTTATGCTTGAGTCAAGGTGATCCTCACCTTTCCCTTTTTCAGTTTATCCTTTGGCAAGCTCCTCGTGTTTGAAAGATCATGATATATATATCCAATTGGATGTAAGTTAGCATGGGCTATTATTGTTGACATCACCTAAAGGTGAATACGTTGGGAGGCAACACAATAAGCCCCTATCTTTCTCAGTGTCCGGCTGAAACTCCATAACCACAGGTATTGCGTGAGTGTTAGCAATTGTAGAAGACTATATGATAGTTGAGTATGTGGACTTGCTGAAAAGCTCTATTCTTGACTCTTTCTGATGTTATGATAAATTGCAATTGCTTCAGTGACTGTAATTATAGTTTGTTAGTTCTCAATGAAGTTTCTGAACCATACTTGACATTGTGAATAGATTGTTACTTGATCATGAAAAGTTTTATGAGATAAGCTACTATTATGACACATATTGATGCTAGAAAAGGTGATTGAAATTATCATTGATCAAACTTATGAACCTGCTAGCATTCACACTTCATAAATTATTTCTTTTATCATTTACCTACTCGAGGACGAGCAGGAATTAAGCTTGGGAATGCTGATACGTCTCCAACGTATCTATAATTTATGAAGTATTCATGCTATTATATTATCCATCTATGATGTTTTATATGCATTTATATGCCATTTTATACGATTTTTGGGACTAACCTATTAACGTAGAGCCCAGTCCAGTTTCTGTTTTCTCCTTGTTTTGAGTTTTATAGAAAAAGAATACCAAACGGAGTCCAATTGACGTGCCAATTTTTGATGATTTTTTATGGACCAAGAGAAGACCACGGAGCATCGGAGTTGGGCCAGAAGCGTCCCGGGCTGCCCACGAGGGTGGGGGGCGCGCCCACCCCCCTAGGGCGCGCCCCCTATCTCGTGGACAGCCGGGAGACCCCCTGACGTGAAACCTACGCCAAAAATTCCTATAAATACAGAAACCTTCGGGAAATAACCTAGATCGGAAGTTCCACCGCCGCAAGCCTCTGTAGCCACGAGAAATCAATCTAGGCCCTCTCTGGCACCCTTTCGGAGGGGCATCATCACCGGAGGCCATGGAGGAGGATCTCGGAGGGGCCATCATCGCCATGAAGGCCAATGACCAGAGGGGGAAAGCCATGGAGGAGGAAGCACAAGGGGGAGAACCTCTCCTCCTCTCTCTTGGTGGCACCGGAGTGCCATCGGGAGGGGAATCATCTTCGCGGTGATCGTCTTCATCAACATCACCATCATCATCACGATCCTCATCTCTTTTACGCGTTCCACTCTCCTGCACCCCGCTGTAATCCCTACTTGAACATGGTGCTTTCTGCCGCATATTATGATTCAATGATGTGTTGCCATCCTATGATGTTTTGAGTAGATATATTTTGTCCTTGGTTTGATTGATCGTCTAGATTGGTACGAGTTGTATGTTTTATTTTGGTGCTGTCCTATGGTGCCCTCCGTGTCGCGCAAGCATGAGGGATTCCCGCTGTAGGGTGTTACAATACGTTCATGATCCGCTTATAGTGGGTTGGTGACTGAACACAAACCCGAGTAAGGGGGTTGTTGTGTATGGGAATAAAGAGGACTTGATGCTTTAATGCTATGGTTGGGTTTTACCTTAATGATCTTTAGTAGTTGCGGACGCTTGCTAGAGTTCCAATCATAAGTGCATATGATCCAAGTAGAGAAAGTATGTTATCTTATGCCTCTCCCTCATATGAAATTGCAATGACGACTATCGGTCTTGTTAACAATTACCTAGGACAATTCCTCACACCGATCCATCATTATTCCACACTCGCTATTTATATTATTTAGTAATATATTCTAACTTTATGATAACAGCACCAACTTTTATATTTTAGCTCTCCGATATCATACAAAGTTATCCTCTTTATACCCACAACACAGTTTTATTTCTTGGAAGCAAACGTTTGGTGCACGTAGAGCCGTATCAGTGGCAGATAGGGCTTGAGAGAATATTGATCTTACCTTTGGCTCCTTGTGGGTTCGACACTCCATACTTATCACTTCCACCTTTGGGAATTGCTACGATGATTCCCTGCACTTGGGGATTATCAACGTACACAGCTGGTGCCATATCCCGTGCTTTACCTTCATCTTGCACCTGCAAATCCTGTCTGATACCTAGGTGTGTCAAATCAATCCTAGATTTTAAGGTATCTTTTGTCTTGCCTTCAATATTAAGAAGTGTGCCGATAATGCTGTCACATATATTTTTCTTGATGCGCATCACATCAAGATTATGCCGCAGATCCAAATCTTTCCAATACTCCAAGTCCCACAAAGTGGACCTGCGGGTAAGCAATAATCTCTCTTCTGCCCTGCCATGCTTCCTTTTCCCGCTACCATTACCAGGATGGTTTCCTAGTGTAATATGCCTGACCTTCTCTAATTCCACTTGCAACTCAATGGCGGTGAGCCTCTTTGGCGCATCACGGTTTTCATGCTTTGCATTGAACACATGTCTTCGGTATTTTCTAGGATGCGGCTTGTCCTTGGGAAGGAACTGGCGGCGTCCAATGTAACAGATCTTGCTAAGTATTGCGTATGACAGCGGATTCCTGTCATAGCGAACACATGCATTGTAACCATGTGTCGTTCGCCCTGACATAGTGCCCAAAGCCGGATAATCATGAATGCACCAAATTATACACGTAGAAAGAAATCAGCTGGTGGGCTGCTATATAGGTCTCATGAGAACACCCCTCCACGGCTGTTGAAGTTCCTCCACAAGAGGCTCCATGAATAAATCAAAATCATTTTCAGGACTTTTTGGACCTCGGATGAGCAAGGCCATCATGTAGTTTGATTCTTTGGTGCAGACAGTTGGAGGCATGTTGTAAGGGATAACAAGCATTGGCCACATGCTATATGTGGCGCTCTGGTGGCCAAATGGGTTAAATCCATCTAAAGCTAAGCCAAGTCTAATGTTCTCGGGGCAGCAGCAAACTTTTTGTGCTTCTGATAGAAGCTTTTCCACTCACTACCATGAGATGGATGGCTCGTTACATTCTAATCTCTGTACTCCTGGTTCCTAGAATGCCACAGTACATCCTCTCTTGTTTCAGCATCATGAAACAACCTCTGCAATCTTGGTATAATTGGAAAATGTCTCAGAACATTATGAGGAATCCTCTTCACAGCATTGCCATATTTCCATCTTGATGATTTGCATTTCGGGCATTAACTTAAGTTGGCATAATCCTTCTGGAATAGAACACAATTATTCTTACAAACATGGATCATATCATATCCAATTCCAACTGCACGAAGGAAATTCTTCATTTTACTGTAGGTGTGTGGCAGCTCAGACGCATCTGGGAAAGATTTGAGGAAGTAGCCAACATTGCATCGAATGATTTGTTGGTCATCTGCTCAGATGTCTTCACCTAATGAATGGTGACCATACCTGAGAATACTGACAGCTTATTTCCTAGGGTGACAACCACGTTGCATTGTTCCAACATGCGGGCCCACCATTTTTCTTCTGCAGGTGAAAGTTCACAAAATGCATGAGCATTTCGTAGCATTGTTTCAATGTTGGTCAAACTCACTGGCTCCGCCACCACCACCTCCTCCTCCTCTTCCACCTAAGCATAAGGCAGATCAAGATGGTGATCTACTGCTTCCACGTAGTCAATAACATTTATGTTCACAGCTTCACCATGATGAACCCACCTAGTATATGTGACTGACATCCCATACAAGTGTAGCTGATTTTGCACAGTTGAACGGGGTCTTGTAACTGAATTAATACAACTGCTAAACGGGCAGAGCACATCTGATTTCGGACCATCGTACTCAGCTCTGATAAAGTTCATGAAGTTCCCTCGACATATGCAGCAGAGAATCTTCGAGCAGAAGTTATCCAAGTCATGTCCATCTGTTAGACATGCAAATTAGTTCTTCTACTAGATATTACAGGAAAAACATATATGCTTTTTTATGAAGTCCAGAAAAAAATACCTAGGTCGATGTCTAAAGCTGTGGAAAGATATTTGGACGAGCAGATCTAAGTAATGAAATATATGTAAAGCTAATTTAGCAAACAGATTTGAGTGCTAAATTATGGCAGGTTGTTTCAGCAGTCAATGAAGCCGAGAACACAGCCATCGAACTATCGAAGGCCATCGCAACAACAAAAGTCGAGTATAAAACCGTGTAGAGCTATTTCACCTAATAGATTGGCTACTAGACCATGGCAATCTACGTCACAATAAATATATGGCAGGATATTTTATCAACAAATCGGCCTTGGCATGCCATCACAGCTAAGCAGATTGAGTGCAGAACAGGGCAAGGAAGCTTCTTAAGCAGATCATATTGACTGTAAACTACTACGGCAACCAGTGAGATTAACAGCGTCTATTAGCTAACATTCAGTACTACACCGAAATGCATGGGGCCTCAGTCTAGAATGCGTGTACCATGGGAGAAGCTGACCGCTGTGCATCTCCACACGAACATCGCTAGCGGTGGCGGCGCTGACCGTAGTGCGCCTCCACAAGAACGTCGCCAGCGGTGGCGGCGCGGCTAGAGGATGGCAGTCTACGACTATGGAAGCGAGAGGATCGTCGTGCGCCCCCTCGACAAACCGCAGCGCCGATGTATCAGCGCGGCGGGGAGGGCGGCATTGGTGGAGCGAATGGAGTGGAGGGGGATGGGGGGAGGGGGTTTGGGGAATATTATTGGCTAGTTAGCCGAAGGGCGGTTGAATTTGGGTTTTGGGGAGAATTTTGAGGGGGGAGGATTTTCGCACGGTGGGCGGGGGGAATTTGGCGCGTGGTTGTCTTCTCCAAGTGCAGTCCCACACGTCAGTGAAGAGGCAAGCCGAAGCACGTTCCGTTTGCGTGAGCATTTTGCAGGACCAAACGTGTGTGGCGTGCAATGCGACCGCGACAGGGGTGCTGTGAGTGTACCGACTTTTTTCCTTTTAAACTAGGTGCTTCGCCCCCTCAAAAATAACTTGATGCTTCACGCGATCCATCGATACTACTACTAGTAATCCGGTAATCCCGACTAAAACGGTGCAGTCGTGTCTTTTCCTGCGCGATATGCTGGGAGGTTGGCTTAGTTGGTTTTTTTAGGACGAGTAATGCTACACCTACGTAATCCTAGTTACGTAATTAACATAATGTGAAGCATGTGAGCTTTTGATTGTAGATTGGGGGGAGGGAGGGTCCCACCAGCATGAAAATCAGGGAGGAGAGAGAGATAAAATTTAGGTTAACACTTTCGTAGGTTCCTGTAGATGTAGAAATATGTGAAATGCGTGAATGTATAATGGACGTACTATTGGAGAGCCTAAGATAAATTGTGTATGTAGACCCTATGTGTTTATTAACTTCGCATGTTAGCTTTGTCTCAGTTCAATAAAAAGCAGAGTTGGTGAGGATGGTGTGCCTGTCATCCTGCAATATAGGCCATCCGATCTATATCTAACGGATAGGAAGGAAACTATGACAATTTACCCGCACTCCTCTCCACATTTGTAGATAAGGCCTTCCCTCGTTCATCCTTTTCTCCCACAAGATATTGATGTTCTGTGCAACGCACGGGCATCTTGCTAGTACTCCTACAATATACTATACTATTGTGAAAGTTCATATACACCGGCCGAGATTAATGCAAACACGGCAGATTTTCATTACATTTCGAACTTTTATAGGACAGAAAAATAAAAGAAACCCGACCCTAAACCTATTCTACGGCGGCGACCGACGTGCTCCATATGCAATCTCTATGTATGAGGGCTGGGTTCAAGACCCATGAAGTGAAGGTGCGGTCTCCTGCGAGGAAGAGTAGAACACATGATACGGACCGGCCAGTTGGCACACCATGCCCTGCCGCCTCCCATGCCCTACTCATCCTCGGAGGAGTCCCCGACCTCGGCGGTGCCGGACGTTGGATGGTGGCAAGTAGGATGCATGGCTGATGGTGCTCCGGTTGTCGCCCGCCAGTGTGGCCACCGCTTGTGCGGTTGCGTCCGCATCCAGCTACGCCGCTATTGCGTCGCGAGCGGCGACTTGAGCAAGGGCGGTGACCTCGACCTTCATCCCTGAAGACAAGCTCTCCCGCGGAGCGTTCGCGCTCGCGGTCATGGCGGATGTGGTGCCAGGTAGCAGGACGATGCACTATGGTGTGGAGGTTAGCTGGGCATTGCCGCTTTAAGTAGCGCTATCCGATGAGGCCAAGCATTCGGGTGCGTCATTAAGTTGCCGGAGTTGGTTCCTCAGGCACCGAGCCTCTTAACGACGGCATACAGACGGACAACATGAATGTGGGCAGCTGGCACCGGCTGGGAAGCACCGCGCGAAGGTGCGAGGGACAAGGGTTTTTGGTGTGCCAGGGTAGTCAGTTGCTGTCGTGGCAACGTTGGAGATGCCCTTTGCTCACATGCGATCCCCACATGTCATTGAAAAAGCAAGACGACCAGGCATGGTCTGACGTCTTGGGGATGCAGTTGGCTGTGCTACGCCACTTCGCGGATGCGTCATGACACGCATGCACTTCGGCGCCCCGTGCATCCTCGACAAGCCAGGTGTTGATTTGCTGGTCATGCCACAATGCTAATGCCACCCACGACACATTGAAACTGGCCATGTCCAGCGATGATGAGTGTGTCGCACACCGCAGTCGCCATGTCCAGAGGCGGTGCTGGAACTAGGCCACGTTGCTGGACCCCACGACCCACATGAACGGTTGCCTGTGGCGAGGAGGTCGTGGGCCAGATCCTCCGTTGGACTAGTATGCGCTACGTCGTCCCAACAGGTGTGCCCCACATGTTGGATTCCCTGTTTTCCCGGACATATTCGAGCGCCAGTGCTCCGCCTTGCACATTAGGCCTTTCACTATGTAGGCCAAACGAGACAACTTATTGTTTACTTGAGTCGTTCAAGTATAATCATGTGGCATTTGCTTATTTATCACTCCTCTCCAACCCTCTTCTCCATCGATCATGCCGCCCTCCAGTCGAGTCCATCCTCCCGCATGCCTTCAAATGACGCAGGCGGGGGAGGGGGAGGGACGTCGGTTTGCTCTCAACTGTGGTCCCACAAGCGAGAAAAAAATGCAAGACGAAGCGCGTTCCACTCGGTGAGTGACGTGGAGGGTTCAGCGTGCTGGGGTGCAACACGAACGCGACAAGAGCGATGTACAATCAAAAACGATTGACTGGTCGTCACCAGAACCACTATTCACACCAGAACCTTCGTTGCTCGGCCTATGCCAGCCACTGCCCCAAAACCACACCTCCTCTCCAGCCATTCCCCCACCTTTCGACCCCCTAGCCTGCATCAAGCGTCCCCTAGTTCGCCGGAAAGCCATGGTGCACCGCAAGATCACGTACTACAAGATGCTGACGCCAGAGCACCGCGCAGAAATCGCGGCGGCTGTCGGCGCCACAGACCTCCGTTCCCGAGCTCACTTTGTGGCGGGCCAATCCCCAAGTTCTCCGGAGCCAAGCTCCAAGGAGGAGGAAGCCGATCAAATGTTCATGGTGGAGGTCGTGGGGCAGAAGGCCCCCGATGGGTATGAGAC
This sequence comes from Triticum aestivum, assembly GCF_018294505.1. Classification (NCBI taxonomy): domain Eukaryota; kingdom Viridiplantae; phylum Streptophyta; class Magnoliopsida; order Poales; family Poaceae; genus Triticum; species Triticum aestivum. The sequence goes on along the minus strand of NC_057804.1, from coordinate 68,521,191 downwards.
AATGGACGTCGACTTTGTGCCAGAGTTTGGGTCCCCCATGGTGCAGGCGGACCAGTGGTTCAACCTGGTGATACTAAAGGAGGACTGGGAGGCAGAGGCTAAACTCAACGTGGAGCGCGCGCATGCCGCTGCCATTGAGGCTCTCCTGTAGGCAGAACCGGATGTCATGGATGTGAACCGAGCGGCGGAGGCTCAACTTGAGGCCGAGCACGCGGATGCTGCTGCCATTGAGGCCCTCCTGCAGGCGGAACTGGATGTCCTGGACTTGAACCGGGCGGCAGAGGCTCAACTTGACACGGAGCACGCGGATGCCGCTGCCATCGAGGCCCTCCTGTAGGCGGAACCGGACGTCCTGGACTTGAACCGGGCAGCGGAGGCTCAACTCGACATGGAGCACGCGGATGCCGCTGCCATCGAGGACCTCCTGCAGGCGAAACCGGATGTCCTCGACTTGAACCAGGCGGTGCTCTCGTCCGTGTAGAGCGCCTGCATGCTCCGCGTGAATGAGTAGTTGGAGGCCGAGGACAACCATGGTGCGGAGACACACGTCGGCAGCTACGGTTGGTTCATGCCGGCAGCCAAAGATGATGAGGCCGTCTCATTCCGCGAGGAGTGATAGTTTTTCTTTATGTTGTTGTTTTTAGGGATCTTTTGCTGTGTAAAAACATATATTGTTATGCAAGTCGTCTGACTTTCATCATTTGGGTCAGTCTACCATTTCAGGCGGTTGGATGAATATCCTACGTCTCCTAACCCTTCCTCATCACCTCTTCTTCTTCCCTAATAGACCACCGCACGGGCCGTACGGATCCTCCCCAACATGCGGTTGGATAAACATACTGCATGAATGAAAATTATGTGTCAGCGGTAGGATGGCTGAGTTTGGTTTGTTCACATGCAGTAGCAAGTGTCAGTGAGGGTGTGTTCCCTTTGTTGGGTTTGCGGCGTGTAGGAGAGACTGTGTGAGGGTGCGGTGTGACCGCGGTTCTGCAGGAGCGACCATGTGAGGGTGCGGTGCGACCGCGACAGCCGTGCGCAAGTGTACCTCCTTTTCATTTTGAAAACTTTAGGCAAGCTTGGCAAAAGTGTATGGCGAAGTATGACAATGCAAGGCCTAGACCCAAACAGGATAAATATGTACGTACTAGGAGTACTAGTGTTAAAAAAGAAAGGCGGGGTTTTCCTTCACGGGATTAACCGATACAAATCTTCGTTTGACGTTTCAATTAATGTGTATTTTTTTCTCCAAACCCCAAAGAGCTAACCATCTCACTCCTCATCGCTTGATTAATGTAGCACCATGCAAACCAACCTTCTCACTTCCGCATGCATGCAAGGGTATATTAATGTCCTTGGTTGCTAGTACGAGGCAAACCCCATCAATTTTGCCTCGATTAGTGTTTTTTTAGGGTTTGCCTCGATTAGTGTTAGTGGCCTTTTGCAAATTGTAATTTTGATATACTGCCTTGTGTGCAAAAAAAATGGAGGTAGTAACTATTTGACTTCCTTCCCCATTGTGGTGATGTCGACAATATCTCGAACGTTGTGGTTTGGTGAAGTGCGTTTGACAGAGAACACCATTTAAGGGAGACCGCGGTAAGTCGTTCGCAAGTGCCGCCTGCAAGCCGAGACAACCGCCTTATTTGCATCCAGGAAGTCTGTTGAAACGAAGGACGCGTAAATGTACTACTACTAGTACACAATAGCGTCGTCCGTCCAGCTTAGTGCAGTGAGGTGGTTTCTCGAAGAAGATGATGGAGAAGCGGAGTCAGTGAAGAGTTAAATGATGGTTGCTTCGTCCGTGCTTTGTGATTTGACGCCTCACTGCTTTGTGATTTGTGATAGAAGGTACAGGGGAGTAGACTCTGTGCTCTATACTGTACATGTGTCCAAGCACGGGAGAAAGAGGAGAGACGTTGCATTTTTCTATTCCTTCAATCAATCAATCAGGGAGCTTCAGTTCCATCTTTTTGGCTTTGGCAGCACCGTCCATAATGGTTCCCATCGATGCCAAAAGTTATTTTCACATTTGGCTACACATTGTGGATGCCCTTAACCGTACCACTTGTTTTTTCTCCTGTGTGCTATCTATACAAATCTCAATTATATTGATCTAAAAAAGTATAGAATCAAGATTAGTAAAAAGGAGGTGATTTTGCCACGCGGATGGCGGGGGAGGTTTCTTATTTTTAGAGGACGTTGGCCTGGCGGTTTGCTAACATGCAGTCCCATGTGTCAGTGCTTTACCAAGCCGATCCGCGTCTCACATGAGGCAGAACAATGGCAGAAGCAACACGTGGTTAACTTGAAGAAGATGAGGGAGAAGTGGATTCAGCAACGAGTGAAATGATGGTTGCTTCGTCCCTCCAACTTATTTTTTTAGCATTGTTACTTCGTCCCTCCAACTCAACTGCGGGAAAGGTGCAACTTTGTGATTTGACGCCTCATTGCTCATTACTACGCTGGCGCCATAACTGGGGTGCTTCACCCTTGCTGCTCTGCACTGTATTTCGGTATGGCACGTGGACCCGGTAGCTTGATGTCCCACATGTCGACGAAAGGGACTAGAACATTATGAGAGCGAGCGCTCCACTCTTATGACAGAGGAGTACATGACACGGCGGCCCAGTGAACTGTCACTTGTACTGTATAGTACTATAGTTTTGCTGTTTCGCACGATCCATCGATACAAACCCGATTAAACAGGAAAGGGCAGGATTTTTCCCGCGCGGTAGATGATACTGGCCATACATTTCAAAGGCAATTTTAATGTATGCAAGCTGAATAATTAAGTAACAATATGATATCAAGTAAAACTAAAAACGCATATGATTTATTGTGTTAGAGTGTAGTAGTAGTGTTGTATTGCATAGTTGTTAGATGTAATATGCGAGAACGTGTAGATATGTAGTTTTGGAGGGTCTACAGAGAGTAAAACGTAATATGGTCACCGAACTTCAGAATACGCTGATTACGGTCACTATATACGCTTTGTGGTGATTATACGGTCACTTGCTCATGGTTCAACATCGGATTGCACTCTGTTGACCGGCCAAATAGTCTGCGTGGCACCATGTTGACTAGTTAAATTGACACGTTCCTTGTGGGTCCCACCTTTCAGTTTGCATAGGAGAAAGGTCAGATAAACACAAATTTACGCAGGCGCGACAAGACTCCAACCCCTGTGCGAGAATCACTTGGTTGTGTATGTGTCTCTCAGGGCCTGATGTGTGCGCATGCACGTGTAGGTTGAGGACTTGAGCGTGAGAGTGTGTGTTGGTCATGTGGTGTGTGCATGCATGCGTGCGTGTGTGCATGTGAGTGTTGCATGTGTGCGTGGCTGCATGTGTACGTGTGAGTGTTGTATGCGTGCTTGGCTGCATGTGTTCGTGTGAGTGTTGCGTGCATGAAGTTTGTGTGCATGCGTGCGTGTGTGTATAATCACCACACCATCTCTTGTGTGTTAAAACAGACGGCTCAGCATACCAATACAAGGCCACCTTGTCCGCTGTTCCCGTGGTCATGACTTCGAACCACCGTCCAATATTTTTTGTCGTTTGTTTTTATTCTTACTAGCAAGATGCCCGTGCATTGCATGTAACATCAAGATGCATTTGTATGACTAGTTTATCTTGTGAGAGAGAAGGATGAACGAGGGAAGGCCTTATTTGAAAATGTCGAGAGGTGTGTGGGTACCTTTTTGCAAAATTTCCATAGTTCCCTTCCTATGCATCAGATATAAATCGGACGGCCTATATTGCAGGATGGCAGGCACACCATCATCACCAACTCTATTTTTTATAAGAGTGTAGACTATAGAGTAGATACAAGCCGACAGGTGGGCCCAATGACAGTGAGATAATGTGATGCAACACTAGAGGTGCCACGTGGAGCGTTTAACTGGTCAACTAGTCGTGTCTTGAGAAAATACAGAGCTGTACGGTGAGCCCGTGACTGTATAATAACCACAAAACATAAATGGTGACCGTAATGAGTGGATTCTGAAGTCCAATGTACGTATCGTGCTTTCGGTTTAAATACAATGATTGTCACTGTATATATTGCGAGAGAAAGATGAAACATGCGTGAATATGCTGGGGGCTAACTTTTAGAGGACCTGGAGATAGTTTGTGTGCGTACGTGAAAGGGGCGTAGAGGGGGTGTATGCGATGGAGAGAGAGATGCTCTTTGTTTTTCTTTATTATGACTAACTTTATATATAGTATAAAAATATACAAATTCATAGTGCAGAATAAATATCATTGTGGGCACCATGCAATGCAAATTAACGTTCATACTCCTCCATATAACTTTGTAATGTTGTATATATGTAGAAATTCTAAAATAATTTTTTGTCCACACTTTATTCAAAAGGAATGTTGTATGCAAAATAAATGTGAAGAGATGACTTTTTAGATCAATGGGGTACGTGATGTAACATATGTGAATGTGTAGTTGATGTATTTGGCAGGGCCTAGAGAGGTATGTGTGTGTATTACGTATTCGAGAGAGGCATGGATAGAGGGGCCGACGGGGGGAGGGGGCGTGGGAGTTAGCACGAGAAATGAGAGTGGTCTAGAGAGAGAGAGACGAATATGATGTCACAGCGAGAGATTCCCTTGAGTGTGTATATTCAAGGGGGGAGGCGACAGAGGCACCAGGAGAATTTTTTTTGTGTGGTGTCTGAGTTGTATGTGTGGGTGTGAGAAGATAACGAGACCTGGGGGCAGAGGGTGCGTCATCGCGTGAGGTCCGGTGGGTCGAGGTGAGGCCCTTGGTTCGGTTCCGTCTTGCGCCACATTGGTCGGCCCATGACGCAGTTAGGGAGACCCATGGATGACTAGTCATACAAGACAAAGATAGCAGAATTGTGAAGGACTCTGTGTCCACTAACAAAGCCGAATAGGATTTTTAACCCTAGGTTCTCGGACTAAGGTAACCCCTTATCTCTGATATTACTATTCATCCAACCTAACTTTAAGGGGCATCCTACAGAATGCTCTGCTAGAATCATACTCGTCGATTTGGAAGAGAGGTGTGAGACAATGCGTGAGAGACAGGCCTAAAGATAATGTGCGTACAGGAGACACGTAGGAAGGTCTATGTATATAGAAAGGGTCGATGGGGATTGTGCGTGTGTATGCTTGTGAGAGGAAGAGTGCTTGTGATAAAGGTTAGTGAAAACAATCGTAAATGGTTACAAGAGGGAGGGAGGGTTATATCGAGAGCATGTATGCGAGAAAGACACCTCGGGAGAGAGTGTGTGAGCATGTGTGAGAGACCACTAATGGAGAGTGAAACTACACGTAAAAGACTGATGTACACATTGATTAAAGATATAAATTGTATCCAAATATTAGGATGGGATCATGATATTTGCAATTCACATAAGGAATGGTAATTGATCCATCAGACATCTAGATTCTATCAAATTTGAGCATGTCTATGTTATTATTCGACGTAATTGATCCACATAGTTAATATTTTGAACTCCAGACAATGCACCGCTTTAGCAATCGAATATAAACATGAGTATAGTTCATGTTGTGTGTGTAAAGCACATTATACATACAAAAGTTACACAATGAACATTATAAATAGCTACCTATGAACTAGCATACATTTGAATTCAACTTAAGGTGGTTTAAAAAAATTGAATTCAACATGATGTCCATTCAATTATTTGAATTCGATATCATGGCATTTGTAAATCATACCTAAATTATGGGGGCACCTATCTTTGCTCTGATTTTGTACATAATAGCATATGTAGTCGTGTACAAAATAGATTCAAATTTAGCTCCTCCATTCAAAAATAATCGTAGTTATAGGATTTTCAAGTGTCAAAATTTCAAAAAGAAGCGGATAATTTAATGAGGTTTTCAAACATACTAGGTCAAATTTAACGTTGTCTATTTATGTCAATCCTCAAATTTCAAGAGTACTCTGAACGTGAATGCTTCTGTTTCAAAATTTCAAGAGTACAAGGAAATTACTTTTCTAACTCCGACCCGTGAAACCTACCGGCCCGACGTCCAAAGGTCTAAACCGGGGTAGGTTTGTAGCTTCATCTAGACGCCACACAACCGACTCCGAAAAACATTCATACACAATGGCACCTAAGCACACATGCGCGCGGCCAAAATCGCTCATGCCCACTATTTGTGACACCTGGGATTACCATCCTACCCCCGACCCATAGTAGGTCCGAAATTTAAGGGGGGGGGCAAAGTTTGTACTTTCCCCAAATTTCAAACAAGTGCGTCCCATCTGTTCAAAAAAGCCAAAAACAAGCGCGTCCCAGACCGAAACATGGTTCTCCCTTAGCTCCCCCCGCCCCCTGCCCACCCATCTGATTCCCCATTCGTACTCTGTGGGCGCCAAAACTACCTCTCCACTAGCCGCGAAACCCCGGCGTCCTCCGTCCGCCACCCCATCCCTCCCATCAACCACCGCCCTCCTCCGTCACGCCGGAGCCGATACCCCGACGTCGTCGTCCACCGCAACCTCAACTGCAACACCCTCCATGGCTAGTAGTTGAAGCCGAGGCCGAGCCATCCGTACCCGAGACAGTTCAACCACGCAGTCTTGCGCCTCACCGCTGCCACTCCAACTTCGCTACTATCCACCGAACCAGAGCTGTTCCCGCAATGTCGTCCTTTGTCGCTTCGGATCTGCTTCCCCTCCGCCAACATACGGCCATGGCAACACAGTCAACAATTTGGCCATGGGTTCATCCAAGGCTCCACCGTCCTTCAAAACATCGGTTCCCTCGACAAAAAGAAGAATATCGCCGCGACATATGGAGGAGACCACACTGGCAACCGGAATGGTACTCCTCTTCCCTTATTCATGTAAACCTTACGTGTTTTCTTGCACGGTATTCATCCCACAGAGGACACTAGTTGACCGCTTCTTCTTGATACTAGATGTTCCTAGTAACTCGCGATGCACATGGTTTCTCCTGATATACTATTTCACCTTAGCTAGAGGTCCCTCTCCCACTGGATTTCAATTCTTGGTCGGTTGATTTCCAGTTAACGGAAGCATTCCCCAGCGTAATAGGTGCTAGTCCGCCTATTACGCCTGGGAAGCAGTGCCTTGGTGTTTATCTTAGGGGCGTGTGGGGCGTAGAGCTACTGGCGCCCGATCTGCAGGTCGGTCAGGATTAAAGGGATGGCCTGGGGGTGCTGCCAAGCATGGCGGTGGTGTGAGGTCAAGGGAAGGGCAGGGTGGCGGAGGCAGGGGTCTGGGCCGGTGGTCGCTGGCGGTTCGAGAAAGATCATCAACAGTGACTGGCGGGAGGTAGACGAAGGCCATCTGCCCGTTCCTTATAGATCGAACGGTTCATAAAAAATCGACTGACCTATTTATTTTCAGTCGACTGTTATCTTGATATGACCACATGTGGTGGTGTGCTGGAGTACCTGCATTTCCTGTGCTCATATATTACAAAATCATATGGAGTAGAATCTAATTTTGTTTGCCATGCAATGTTCTAGAGCTATGATATGTCTCCTGTCATTTATTTTTCAGTCACCTGCTATCTGCTACTTTTACAATGCACTAGTTCTGCACACACTTCACCCTTACTCTCACTATTCTGTTTTTATGCAAAGGTAATCAGACTCTGCTGCCATGAGAGAAGCAAAAAAGAAAAGAGAGAAGTCTCTCCAGCGTTGTATGCGGATAGGCCAGACATGTTTCAGCCTTATAAAGGGTGCAGTGTCAGTACATGGAGACGGTAAACGTAGCTCTGGAGTTGATGACCTTGCTCGCAATGAACCACCATCCCAGGTGCTTGCTTTAACTTCAGGGTGTCATATGTGGTTGCATGTTGCATATGGTGTCTAGCTTGTATTCGAAAAGCCTAAGTCGGTATTTATTAAGATAAAGAAAGATATTTTTTACATGAACCACCATCCCGTGAGCACCAGAAGACAAATAGCTACTCAGGGCACTGGCCAAGCCAGTGACAAGCCCAGCACAAACATGCATCACCTGGAAGCAACCTAAAAAGCCATGATGCTGGCGAAGCAGCCCGCCTCCCACCAGGCTCTCAGGTCCTAGATGATCATGCTCACCACTCCAGCCGGATGTCTAGCTTGTATTGCTTCCAATTTGGTTAAATTGAATCTTCTTAGCTTACACATCATACCTTTGAATATGACATGCCTTCCTGTTTTTGGTACATACTAGTACATCTGTCTATTAACCATGTTCTTACATAAAACTAATGTTCTTGTGTATCCCTCATCAATCACTTATGGTGAGGTAGTCATGCCAGTGGACTACTGTGAGTAAAGACCTCATTTAAAGAATGCAGTGTCAGCCTCCCGACATGATTCTCAAGAAACAACAAGGATAGATGAAGATAGTGAACGTAGCTCCGTAGTTGATTACCGCATTTCCCCTACACTAGCATCGCATGTGCTTGCTCTAACTTGGCAGCGTGATATGTGGTTGCATGTTGCATATGGTGTCTAGATTGTAATTCTTCTGATCTGTTTAAATTGCATGTGCTATTCTTCTTAGTTTATACATTATACCTGTTAATGTGACATGCCTTCCTGTTCTTAGTACATAGTACATCTGTCTATTAAGCATGTCCTTACATAAAACTATTGTTTTTTTGTATCCCGCATCAATCAATATGACGAGACACCTTTAGTATATGCAGTGCGATATTAGTTGCATCTTTTATATGATTTATAACATGCGCTGCTTCTAATTTATTGAGATGTCATTTATGATGGGACACTTTTAACTTGGCATAGTCATATTGGTTGCATCTTTCATGTGGTGTCTATCTTGCATTGCTTCTTATTTGTTGGAATGGTTTCTGCTTAGTTTACACAAATAGTTGTGAATATGCCATGCCGTCCTGTTTTTCATACATATTCCATCCTGGTATCATGTGTTTGCCTTACATCAAAGTAGTGATTGTCAGTATAATGCATGAATGAGTTCTGAAGAGATAATTTTATTGGTTTTTCTTGTCGGTTTTACTTGACAATTCAAAATCAATAAATCGGAAGGAAGTTAGCAAGGCAGCGGATAAAGGTGCTCCTTCCAAACGGAGGGCCTCTACAGATTCTACTCCTCCATCCCCCCAAGATGATTTAGAAGACAACACATGCATAGACACTCAACCTAGCTGTGTTGATGATGAGCACGTCTCCCCTAGTGCACCATCACATGTGCTCCCTCTAACTTGGCACTGTTATATGCGGTTGCATGTTATGTATGATTTCTAGCTTGTATTGCTTCTAATTTTGTTGAATTCCATCCGCTTACTTTACACATTATACTTGTGAATAAGACACGTGTTCCTGTTTCTAGAATATACAATGTCTGTCTATCACACCATGTTCTTATATCAAAGTACTACTATTGTGTAACCTGCAACAATCACTTATCATAAGACACGTTTGACTTGGGAGTGTGATATAGGTTACATCTCACATCCTTTTCGAGCTTGTACTACTTCTATTTGTTGAAATGGCACTTATGACGAGATAGTTTTAACTTGGTAGAGTGATATGCGTTGCATCTTTCATATGGTGTCTAGCTTTCATTGCTTCTAATTTGTTGAAATGCCTAGCTGTGAATATGCAATGCTGTGAATATGCAATGGCACTAATGACGAGATACCTTTAACTTGGTAGTGTGATGTTGTTTGCATCTTGCATATGATTTATTTCTTGTACTGCTTCACATTTGTTTAAACGCCATTTATGATGAGACCCTGTTAACTTGGCAGAGCAATATTTGTAGCATCTTTCATATGGTGTCTACCTTCCATTGCATTGCTTCTAATTTAGTGAAATGTCTTCTGCTTAGTTTACACATCATAGTTCTGGTTATCTCATGCCGTCTGTTTTTCGTACATATTACATCCTCCTATCATGTGGTTGTCTAACATCAAAGTTCAGTTCATCTGTATCATGCATCAATTTGTTCTGAAGAACTAAATTGTTATTCGTTTTTCTTGTCAGCTTGACTTAACATGGCACAGAGAAAGAGGAAGCAACACAGAATGACAGGGAAAGGGAAGCGGAAGAATCCTGCAGATTCTGCTGGTACTGTTGGGTTCTATGATAGGGTGCGTCGACTGCAAATTCAAATTTCCTACGCGCAGAACAACCAAGAACATGCTACGGGAGATGGATCACAGTTCGTTACCACTAGACGCGTAGTGCCGTGAAGCGGAAGAAGAGTTGGGGCAGCGCGTCCACGTGGATCGTCTCCTCCTCGTTCGATCTCCCTTGAACAGCCGGTCGTCCGATCCCACGTATAAGTTCGCCGAAGCAGCGCAAGTGCACCGCCTCTAATGGTATCCGCGCGTGCAGGAGGAACACCGTGCGGCGGACTGCTAGGTCCGATCACACAGTCGGCGGCGAGTGGAGGTCGCTATTCGCAACACATGCAAACCCTAGTCACAATACCGTAGCGATCAACCGTATGAGTGTGCCGCACCTCCACTTTATATTGGCGTCCGTCGCGGGCTCAACACTTGGGCCTCTCACGGACCCTAAAGCCCACAAGTCTACTCGGCCACAATCCGAATACAGCTCGGATCACATCCGACCAGTGTCCTCGGATCTGACCTTGTTGGTTCCTTCCCTTAAGCGCGCGACCCCTTAGGTTCAAGTCGGCTTGGTCGCAGTTCGGATCACCTCCGAACTGCACGGTTGGTAGCGGCCTCTAGCAAGGCATGCTGAACACCAAGAAGACCATGAAGCTGGTTAGGTGAACCTGTACATCATAGTTCTGTTCCCTTTGCCACACAATATATGTTGTCGGGCTCAAGGTGAGACTGTCATCCTTGTGCTAGCCCGACCTCTTTCTCGTTCCAGTGATACCGACCACAAGCCGGATTATCTCATAATCCTTGTCCCATGGCCATGCTTATCCTGGTCGGATCACACGAGGGGCCCAGAGTATATCTCTCCTGATCGGAGGGGCAAATCCCATCTTGCTCGACCATGTCTCGCAGCATGGGACTGGACAAACCCGAAACCTACCTTTGTAACTACCCAGTCACGGAGTAGCGTTTGGTCGGCCCAAAGGAAGTCTGTCACCATCCCGAGTACATGCGTCAGCTCATGTCTTAGGACACAGAACGTATGTTGTACTAGAGACTCACAAATGACATATCGTTGCGTCTCATAGTTAGGTCTGTCCGACTCGGACCTTATCTCAACTCAGATCCGACTACGTCGGATCCGACCAGACCTTTCCAAGTCCATATTATCCGGTTAATTAGCATCCAATGCTCCATGGCTAGTGAGACCAAGCCATCGACCGTGTCATATGCTAGTCTAGTCGGCTACGCGTCCACACAACCCTTTAGACTAGGGACCTTTTAGGACAGTCATCATACAATGCATAGTCCCACAAACAAGTCACGCACTTGCTGATACACATCATTGATAATGTCCAAGGACTATCTTTATTCGTAAACACACAGGAAATATCATCATACATGATTGCCTCTAGGGCATATCTCCAACAGGTACTGAGGATGCAATAGAAGGTCAAAGTCTAGCAGAAAATTGTACAAACAGGGTATCCCGTGCTACACGAGCTGCAGAACAAGCCAAACAGAAGCAAATAGCTGCCACCAAACAAGCAGAGACAACCCTAGTTGTTGCAACACCTTCCATAGTACCACCAGCTGCACGAGTTACTTGTTGGTCAACTCAGCTAGCAGCACATTCCCAAGCTCCCTTGCCACCTGACACTACTTCCGAAGCACTCTTGACACAAGATGAGTTGGCAAGATCAGATGAACTTTGTGAGCTTCAACAACAAGAAGGTAGTTGCTAGAGTAAAGTTACAGTTGCATGCTTCTTTATATGTAGTCCCATAGTTCGATGTACACTAACAGTTCCTATGTTTGTTGTTGGACTAGCACCTAGGCACAAGAGGAAACAAACATCAGGATAATGCTCGACAGGTTAACTAAATCTAGAGGAGGAAGAATGGAGATCTGTTTTGAGGCAGGTTTAGAAAGGCCACGTGATGCTACAGAGTCAGCCAAGTTAGTATCAGAGGCAGCGGTTGCCGTTAGGTGTCATGCACGTATCGTCCCAACATGGATTCAGTACAGGAATGACAAAGACGAAACCCAGTTCAACACCTTCCTCGACCATTTATCTGTAGGTATGGCTATGTACGGAAACTAGTAATATCGTCTTGCTCTGTCCCATACTTTCTAGGTTGCTGATAATGAGACTCCCATAATTTTCAATAGATGAGGTTCAAGTTGGATAGCCAAGATGATGCAACCAGACAAGCTTGCACCCATGTTTTCAAGTCTGTTCTGCTACAGTATTGGTATAACTTGAGGAAAACTCACTTTGAAGGCAAGGCTAACAGTGAACTTGCCCAAACATCTCAAGTGGAAAATATATCGGATGAAGACTGGAGAGGCCTCGTTAAACACTGGTATGATCCAAAGTATCAGGTACACTATATATATGTGATCAGGTCACATGTTGAAGTCCTATTTACGCATGTGCCACACAAATCTATCTTCTTGTAGGTGAACTATTCAAAGAACACGGCCAACCATACGAAAGTCAAAATTCCAACAGACGACAGGATCTTGTGGCTATATTGCACACTATGAGGCTCTTGTAATTAGCTATTGTTTCACTCTTTTCGCTGTACCATATTATCAGATCTATATTGACTTGTTCCAAATGCAGAGGAAAGCCCGCAAGGACCAAAAAGTACCTGAACCAAATGTTGTCGAAATCTTCAAGGACTGTCACGCCAGCAAGAAGAAGGGCATGACTACACCAGTCAAAGCCGTTGTTGTAATTCCTTAATCCTCATGCCTTTTAACTACTACTTACTCTGACTTGTGCCTTGAACTGCACGGTTTGCAGCCAATGTCTATTACTCTTTTCAATTTTATACACAATTGTCTTAGCGTATCATTGCACCTTACAAGGTTTAAAAGAGAGGAGTGATGTTCCTTTGATCTTGACCTGTAATCTAGTTCCGTGCTAGACTTGCCCACATAACGTTACAATTGCATGTTTGTCTGTTCTCAGTTGTTTTGTGATATGGATGATGTCATACTATGCTCACTGTATTATAAGCTTTGTCTCTTTATCCTTAGCTGTCAATACAATGTGAAGAAATAGACAATACATTAGCGATGGTACATGGTCATATGTTTGGAACCTGGTTTTATTATGTACTTTGCAGTAAAATACAACTAATATTTTACATGGGTTCACCAGAATATGTTCTGTATATAGACCAAAGCTATTTTGTTTGGTTTTGCTGCCTCCTTAATATCTTCTGTTCTGGTACTACTAATGTAAAAACTCAACTTTTCAGCAAGCTATGGAAAAAATGGTGGAACCGCCACCTTTTGAAGGTGGCAAGGCAACTATAACCGCAATGTCAGCTCTTGCTGCAGTGGGTCAGTACTTGTCCACTAATAGTGCCAAAGCACGTTCCTGCGTAATACTGGATTGGTTGTTAAGGCAATCTCATCCAAACTGCCTCATGATCAAGATATGCAAGCTCAAAACAATGTTATATCTGCGCTCCAGACACAAGTCCATTCCTTAACAGAGACCCTTTGTGAAACAAGGACAGACATTGTTTGATGTCGTCAAGATATGCATGGTTTTGAAACCAGACTGTCAGACATTTTCTATGTTGTTCATGAGCCTAGGAGAAATGAAGGCGAAGGTTATGGTGCTCCATCGGACAATACAACATGAAAATGTAACAGTCAGGTCAAACGAACTGAGCTTCCGAATGCATTTATCTACGAGACTATTAACTTTTATGCCAACCTTCCTTTTGTTTTATAGTTGTAATTTGTTATGTTGCGATAAAAAAAAATTCTTAACGTGCGACCACCGGCTGAAGAAAATAGCAAGCCATTTTTGTATAGTGTAGGGTGTTCCCTATATTTGCACTGGTGGCGATCTTTGATGCCGAGTGGATGTAATTTGTGCAATCGCCTTAATAGCCTATCGTTAGTTTCTAGCTTATTTATTTCCTAGTCTTCTTTTTCCCTGGTTTGCTAGTGGCCGCAATAACCATGGGCCATATACAGACCATGGTAACCTTGACCCTCCTACGGGTCGTAGGATCCATGGGTCTCCTATGGGCCATCGATAAATTGGCCTCCAACAGGGCCGTATAATCGGTGGGCCTCGGGTCGTCGGATAAATGGGTCTACATGGGCCATAAACAGGCATAATTGGTATCGGCCTAGCACGGTAACGGGCCAGTAATAGGCCGGAGGACAACAAAGGCTCAATTCTGTCACAGGAATAACAGGTCGTTAATGGGCCAGAATATAGGATGGGCTCGAAACGGTGCAGCGGGTTAATAGGCCAGATACGGACCAATTCTTGCCACAGGCCAAATTTGATCCAATAGGGGAACAGGTCAGTAACCGGCCGGAAGTAATCGATGGCCGGAAAAGAGCCCAAGAACGTATGGGACGTCAGTAGGCCGAAAGCTAACACGGGCTGGAAATGGCCCATGTGAATCATGGGCCGTTAATAGGTACAAAGAAATTTACTATTCATTATGGGCTAGAGTCAACGTGGGCCTCTAAAGGGCCTAAAGATACGAAGGCCTCATATGGGCCGAAAGACGTCATGGGCCATACATGGGCCGAAAGTGAAACGGGTTGGTGTTAAATTCGACGGCCCACATGACATTGTTGGGACGATTTGAGGTAGGCCCTAACGGGCCGCGAGTTACCGGGCCGTAAAATGGGCTATTTGCAAAGAGACCGTTAACAGGCTTTTCATGGGCCAACCCACTAACTTTTGACCAAGTCAAACGGGTCGGCCTTTGTAAGCTAAATGGGCGAGTGTAGGGCCGTCGCACGTGTCGACATATCATAGTCGCCTATCTGACCCACTGCCGAGCTGACACGTGTTTCCTCCGGCCAACCAAAATTTAACACATGGAAATTTCCCATTGGTCCGGGCTGTTAACGGGTTATCGGGTCCAAAACCGGACTCGATAGCTTAACGGCGTCCCGTTATGGTGGATGCCACGTGTTGGTCACCCTTGACGAAAGCACTTCTATGACGCGTGATTTATCATCATGGAAGTGGACACTTCCGTGATGATAATTTTGGTAATGTAATGGAACACTTCCACTACTAGGGAAAAGCCTATACAAAGAATCTTACCAGCAGCGCTCCTCAAAATACCACGCTACTGCTATTTAGCAGCAGCGCGTGATATCAAAATGCACTGCTGAAAGGAAAATAGCAGTAGCGCGTCCACCACAAACCGCGCTACTGCTGTAATTGCCATGACCTTGCCCCCCCGCTAGTTATAGCAGTAGCGCCCTATACTGAACCGCGCTACTGCCATAGAAGTTAGCAGCAGCACGCTTCGAAGAAAACCGCTACTGCTAAGATCGGCCCACAAGTTTAGTCCCACCTCGCTCCGTGAATAGGGTATTTACCACCTTAAATATGTTATTTCTGAAACTACCACAACCAGTTGGTCTTCATTGAACTCTATGTGTAAAATTTGTGGCCGCAATATGAGTCCTCTCCGGTTCCTACCGGAGAGCACTCATATTGACAATTCATATTATACACAAAAAGATCATAGATGGCGAATGTACTTTTGCATTGATGTATTTTTTGTATAGTTACACTTAGTAGTAGCGGTTTATATGCACAGCGCTACTGCTATTCAGATTAGCTGTAGCGCGTTTTGGCAAATGCGCTACAACTATCCCTACCTTATCCCCACGCGCACGACCGGCCCTCACTCACACTCTCACTCTCGCCCGCGTGCTGATAACCGTCGTCGTGCGTCGCCGCCGCCGCCGCCTTCGTCCGTCCGCCGCCGAGGTACTCCCCTCCTTCCGTCCCTCCTCCCTCCTCCTCGCACATCCTCCCTCCGCCTGCGGCCACCCCTCCCTCCTCCGCCGCTGCCCTCCTCCATCCGCCTGCGGCCGCCCCTCCTCCCTCCTCTGCCGGCAGCCCTCCTCCCACCACCCTCGACCTCGCCGCCCCTAGCTACCTCTCCGTCGCCCCCCACCCCCTGCCACTAGTTAGTACTAGATTTAGTAGTATTAGATGTTAATTTAGGGTTCATAGCTAGTACTAGATGTTGCTTAGTTAGTACTAGATTTTTAGTAGTAGTAGATGTTAATTACTAGTAGTGATGGTACTAGTTAACTAGGGCAGTATGATTAATAGTAGTTGTAGTTGAACTACTTTAGTTGTAGTTGAACTAGTTTAGTAAGTAAGTTAATAAACTAGTTGAACTAGTTGAATTAATAGAACTAATGTATTTTTAGTAAGATAATTAATATAACTAGTTGAACTACTTTATTTTTAGAAAGAACTAGTTTTTTTCTATTTATAGTAAGTTTATATTTAGTAAGAACTAGTTGAATTAATAAAACTAGTTGAACATGTCATATTTGTTGTTATATTTTAGTTTAAGCAATTATTGGGGATGTATTAGTGATAACTAATACGGTTTCAGGTGACCACCATCGTCCCCGTCACCGACCCCCTCCGACATCCCCGCCGTCGCCCCAGTCACCGACCCCCTCCGACATCGAGGTGAGACCAGCCAAATATCCTTGTATATCTTGTGTTGTTGCTCAAATAGGATATGTGGTTGCCCAAGTGGCCGTTCATGTTCAGTTTACATCTCCGAGTGGCCTATGTTTTGCCGGAGTGTTGATTAATTTCCGTTCCGGAAAATTTCAGGCGCTTGATATGTCCTCTTTTAGCAAAGGTCATGCCGGATTTTTTTCGTGAATTCTGGCATGACTTGTGCTAGAATATGTACAAGTTTAATCTTTGAATTATGAACATAGGAAATGCCGTACTCGGATGATGACAGTCTCCTGGGGGAGTATAGCTAGTGCCACGACGATCGAGGTATGTGCGACAGGTTCATTGAGCTGGACGAAGATCGGCGCTTCAGCATTAAGCTCGAGGAGACCTTCGATTGTGAAATGGTACGCAACAACGACAAGTGTTTTTTTTCGTAATTAAGCAAGACTTCAACTATTTCAACGTCTATTTTTCATATTTTACAATTCGACTAGCTTATCCCATGCCATGCAAGACGCTATCTCTTGGAGAGGATGGGTTTTGAAGACCATAAAAATTTTGAAACAAAGAAAATACACCTAAGGACCCATCATGATATGGATTTTGAAGTAAATCTGTGCAATGCTCAGAGCGTAACCCATTTTGGTTGCCAAAATTGGGAAGCACTTTGGAAAATGTATGGTTTTTATGAGGGTATGATTATCACCATGGATCTTGGTGATCCTGACATCGAGCAAGACAATATGGACATTTGGGTCCTTGTTGATACGCTTCTGATTGTACCGCTATGTGAGTTTCTCAAACATAGTTATTAACTAATTTATATTGTTTATTTCAAAATAGTTGATAGCTTATTTCCATTGACAGCTTATTTTGATTCTTTAAAGACTGTGCGGAAGATGGTAGATAAAACCCACTACACCGATGGCACCGAATTAACGTATAAGGAGAAAAATCATCTGATCGCATTTTGTACTCTTCTTGAGAATTACAATAACTATTATCTAACTCCTCCAAATTATGGTGAATATGTGCCACTAGTGCATGTGTTGAACCACGATAACTTCTCTGGAGATACCTTGGTAAGATTTTTTACTATTACGACATCCGTGCCTCTTTTGCATACTTCTAAAACTAGTACATCATTGCTAACTACGAAGTTATTATTATGTTTTTCAACAGAAACTCCCGATGGATTGTGTGCCTCATCTGATGTCTCTGAATGGTCACCTCTTAGTTCTGAACATACTGCCAGGTAAATCTAGGGAGCTCACCTGTGCATATCGGATTTCTAAAACCGGTGAACACATGTTCATCAAAGAATGGATGAAATGTATGGACATTCGCAAGGAGGTTCTTGGAAGTAACATTCAGCGAAAGGCAAGAATTGGAGGCAGGCTAATCTCCATTCTCCATAATGGAGAGTCAGTGACTATCTTGTTTTTTGCTATTTTACCTTAGAAAATGTAGTAGGTCTTAATCGAATGTAGTAGGTCCTATGAGGTACAATATGTTTATTATGTGGTAATGTGTTAGAGTTGATAATGAGGAGTACTTGTGATTAGGACTAGTGACCAATTTGCTATGTGATGTCATTGATGAAAACGATGATCTTGAGGAGGTGTTATATGACAATGATGTATTATGATGATAAGTTGTTAATGATATGATGATGATGATGATATTATTATAGTGAAAGAACCGCGGATTAGTTTCAAGTGGATGGACATCCACTTGAAACTAGTCCACGGTTCTTTCCCCCGTGATGTAATAACTCATTATGATGTAAAAACAATCTCTAAATTCCTGTTGTATGAAAACTTGTGTAAAGGTGTATGAATACAACATGAAATAAAAAGAAATAAAATACTAAATAATAGTAGTAGCGCGGGAAAGAAGAAGCGCTACTACTAATTACCAGTAGCACTGTTCTGAAGAAGCGCTACTACTAAGTCAATTTAGCAGTAGCATGGATCTAGGCGTGCTATTGCTAAGCTTTAGCTGTAGCGCCTTATCAGTAGCGCTCATTCCCGCGCTACTGATAGGCCTAAAACCCGCGCTGCTGCTAGGATTTTCCCTAGTAGTGTTCTACGACAGCACACGTATGACTATCTTGATTCTGTCATAAAATCGTCATGGATGTACATGCATCAGAAAAAATGTATCATCACGGAAATGTATTTTTTTTGTAGTGAGATTAATAGTCGCCTCTTTCCCTTTTACGAACATCATCTTATTTGTAACATGACTAGATGAAAATGGAGACCAGAAGTTTACCACAAAATTTGCAGATACTGAGATGGACTCCTTACGATTTCCAAAGATAACATTATTCCTCAAATGTCAAACTCTCCAGAACAAAAACTGCATTTGCTGTCGCAGCTGGGGAGTTAGTTGATCTAACAGAACTAGCATCCAATCTGGTCTCGTGAACCTGAAATCCTCTTCCCTCGGGATGTCCCACACATTCCTCAAGGCCATTCGTAGCGCCCTCGCCTTAGTACAGGTGACTAAAGCATGAAAAGAACTTTCCTCTTCCACTCCACAAATAGCGCACATACCTGAGGTGGCTTGATGGTGACTAACTCTGTTTACTTGAACCGCTAAGCTATTAGAAGCGGCATGCCATCCAAAAATCCGAATTTTCTGAGGAACTTTGGTTTTCAAAATTAAATCCCATAATCTTCTATCCCCATTAGCAGCGCTGCTAGATTGTCCACCTTCATCTTTTTTCTCCTTAAGAGTGGTCGCTAAATTATACACGCTTTTAACTGAGAACATACCATTCTTCTCAAAGTGCCAAGCAATGAAATCTCCTTCTCCCGAAGCCTGAATAAGTAAATTTAAAATTTTCGCTGCGTCATGTGGGTAGAAGAGATACCTGATCAACTTTTCATCCCATTTTCTCGTCCCCCCAAGAAATAAATCAGACACCCATTTCAGCCTAGTTTTGTTTTTCTTAGTTGTAATTTTAGGGCTTGGGAATCTTGGTAGCCAGTTGTCCCTCCACATATTTATGCTAGATCCATCGACCACTCTCCAGATAACCCCCTTTTTCAACAACTCCAGACCATGTATAATTCCCTACCAAGGCACTGACACACTCTGCGGAAAAACGGTGTCCATCAGGTGCCCATTAGGATAATACTTAGCTTTCATCAATCTAGCATATGATGAATCAGGGTAAATCAATAATCTCCATGCCTGCTTAGCAAGAAGTGCTTGATTAAACAACCTAAGGTCCCGAAAACCCCTGCCTCACTTCCGCTTTGATCTTGTTAGTTTGTCCCATGCCAACCAGTGAGTTCTTTTCCTGTTTTCCTCATCACCCCACCAAAAGTTCCTAATTAGCTGCTCAAGCTCTTCACAAACCAAAATCGGGAACTTGAAGATTCCCATAGCATACACCGGTAGAGCCTGGATAACTGATTTAATCAAGTCTTCCTTCACTCACTCGGGAAGAAGCGTATTTTTCAACCCAATCTGACAGCCTTTTAAGAGCTCTCTCTTTGGTTGACTGTAATCTCTCGGCCTTCATTCTTCCTTCCGGGATTGGTAACCCAAGATATGTATCTTCAAAATGAACTGTAGTAATTTGTAAGATAACCATGGCGGTCACTTGATTCTCAATACTGCACTTCTTTCCAAACATAATAGAACATTTTTCTGGACTCAGAGATTGTCCGGTTCCATTCTCATAGGCATCCAAAATATTTCTAACGGCTAGAACTTGATTAGCGGTAGCCTTGAAAAACAAGATACTATCATCAGCAAATAACAAATGAGAGATACTTGGACCATGCTGATACGTCTCCAACGTATCTATAATTTATTAAGTATTCATGCCATTTGATTATCATTCTTGGATGTTTTACAATCATTTTATAGCAACTTCATATCATTTTTGGGGACTAACCTATTGACCAGTGCCCAGTGTTAGTTGCTGTTTTTTGCTTGTTTTTTACATCGCAGGAAATCAATATTAAACAGAGTCCAAACACCGTGAACCTTTTTGTGGATATTTTATGGACTAGAAGAGAACCATTGGGCCAGAGCAGCACCTGGGGGGTTCCCTGAGGGGGGCACAACCCACCAGGGCGTGCCTGGGCCCCCAAGAGTGCCCAGGTGGGTTGTGCCAACCTTGGTGGCCTCCCACACTGCCTCTTAGCCCAATAAATTCCCAAATAGTCCAAAACCCTTCAGGGGAAGCCCTAGATCAGAAGTTTCGCAGCTGCAAGGCCTCTGTGTCCATGAGATCCAATCTAGACCCTGTTCTGGCACCCTGCTGGAGGGGGGGGGGAATCATCACCAGTGGCCATCTTCATCATCCCGGCGGCCACCATGATGAGGAGGGAGTAGTCCACCCTCGAGGCTGAGGGATTGTACTAGTAGCTATGTGTTTAATGTCTCTCTCTCTTGTGTTCTTGAGATGTCACGATCTTGATGTATTACAGGCTTTGTTAATATAATAGGATCATATGGTGTTTTCCCTTTCTATCTTGTTGTGATGAATTGAGTTTTTCCCTTTGAGATTTTTGTTGTTATCGGATTGAATACTTTTATGGATTTGAGAACACTTGATATATGTCTTGAAATTGAATACTCATGGTGACAATGGGGTATCATATTGATTCACTTGATATATGTTTTGGCACTCAACTCGTGGATTCCCGAGGTGACATTGGGGTAATCTATGCATAGGGGTTAATGCATGTTCTTGTCTTTGTTTCTCCGGTAGAAATCTTGGGGCACTCTTTGAAGTTCTTTGTGTTGGATTGAGTATTATGAATATGAATTTGCTTTGGTGTTATTTTAGTACAAACTCTAGGATAGATTGAATGGAAAGAATATCTTTGTGTTATTTTAGTACGAACTCTTGAATAGATCGAACAGAAAGAATAGCTTTCAGGTGGTTTCGTACCCTACAAAGAATTTATTCTTATGTTGTCCGCTAGATAGGAACTTTGGAGTGATTATTCATTGCACTTTGAGGGATTGTTATATGATACAATTATGTTAGCACTGTTGAGAGATTGCACTAGCGAAAGTATGGACCCTAGGCCTCATTTTCAAGCATTGCAATACCGTTTTTGTGCCCGTTTACTATTTGCTACCTTGCTGTTTTTATTTATTCAGATTATAAACATATATTTCTACCATCAATACTACACTTTTATCATCATCTCTTCGCCGAACTAGTGTACCTATACAATTTTCCATTGTATTGGGTGTGTTGGGGACACAAGAGACTTTTTATTATTTGGTTGTAGGGTTGTTTGAGAGAGATCATCTTCATCCTATGCCTCCCACGAATTGATAAACCTTAGGTCATCCACTTGAGGGAAAATTGCTACTGTCCTGCAAAACTCTGTGCTTGGAGGCCCAACATGTGTCTACAAGAATAAAGTTGTGTGGTAGACATGAAGCTCTTTTCTAGCGCCGTTGCCGAGGAGGTGAGTGCTTGAAGGTATATCTTTAGATCTTGCAATCGAATATTTTAGTTTCTTGTTTTATCACTAGTTTGGTTTATAAAAATAAAACTACAAAAATGGAATTGAGGTTGCATCATATTATTGATCATCTTTATAATATGTTTCGTGAAAATGATGGAAAGGAAAATTGTGCTCAATTGACAAAAGAAGAATTCAATAGAATGTTTGGTATAAATTATAAGCATGATTGTAATGTCGTTAGTATGAACTCTTTGAATATCCATGATGCTAACGATATGCAAAGCCATAAGCTTGGGGATGCTATGTTTGATGAAGATGATATTTTTAGTCCCCCATGATTTGATGTGAAAATTTGTTATAATGATTGCATGCCTCCTATTTATGATGATTATAATGATGAAAGTGGATTTGGACATGTCATGACTTTATTTATTGATCAATCCACCAATTTGGATGAGGCCTCAATTGACTATGATAACAAGGTTGCTATCTATGATGATTATGGTGATGACACGTATGCTATAAAGAATAATGATAACCATGAAACTTGTCATCATGATTTTAATTTTCACTCTCATGGTAGTTACTTTGTTGAGTTTGCTCCCACTACTATTGATGAGAAGAAAATTGCTTATGTGGGGAGTAATAAAATTTCTATGCTTGCAGATCATGAAAATAATGCTTTATGTGATAGTTATATTGTTGAATTCATTCATGATGCTACTGAAAATTATTATGAGGGAGGAACTTATGCTTGGAAGAATTGCAATAATATCAAGTTTCCTCTCTATGTGTTGAAAATCTTGAAGTTTTGTTTGTTTTGCCTTCCTATGCTAGTTAATTCTTGCTCCCAAAAGTTATTTGCACACAAAATCCCTATGCATAGGAAGTGGGTTAGACTTAAATGTGCTAGTCATATCCTTCATGATGCTCCCGTTATGTTTCAATAATTTACCTTTTTGCGAGCATCATTGAAATCATCATGCCTAGCTAAAAGGCATTAAAGGAAAGAGCTTGTTGGGAGACAACCCAACACTTTGACCTACTATTTTTGTGTGTTCACATTATTAATATACTGTATTAATCATGTTTTGTAACTTTCGTTTCAATAAAGTGCCAACTAAAGCTTTTGGGATGGTCTATGGTGATAGTTGATTTGATCTTCCTGAAAACAAAAACTGTTGCGCTCACGAACATAATTCTAATTTTTAACATAAGCGCGATAAAATGCTGATTCTTTTTGCAGAAGATTAATATACAAATTCCCCAGGTTTTCCTAATTTTTCAGAATTTTTTAGTAGCGGAAGTATGGTTGGAGTACAGATTACTATAGACTGTTCTGTTTTTGACAGATTCTGTTTTCAATGCGTAGTTTGCTTTTTTCCTAGATTCTATGGCTTATATTGCTCAATATAAATTGTAGAAATGATATACTATAGTAGTAATTCTGTGGAAACAATTATGAATCTTGTGTTTGACAGTACCAAAAGTGAAATGGTTTACTCTTTATCATACTAACCTATCTCACAAGGTTCTGTTAAGTTTTGTGTGATTGAAGTCTTCAAGTTTTGGGTGAGATGTCGATATGAGGAGAATAAGGAGTGATAAGACACTAATTTTGGGGATGCCAGAGGCACCCCAAGGTAATATTCAAGCAAGATCCAAGCAACTAAGCTTGGGGATGCCCCGGAAGGCATCCCCTCTTTTGTCTTCAACATTATCGGTAACCTCACTTGGAGCTATGTTTTCATTCGTCTCATGATATGTGTTTTGCTTGGAGCGTTAATTTATTTTGATAGGATTTGCTTTATGTTATTTATAATATGTTTTGCATCTTTTATTTCCATAAAAGTGGCATTGATAGCCTTTGCCATGCTTATTTTGCAAGTCCACATGTTGCTGTTTCAAAATAGAAAGTTTATCGCTGTTGCAAAAATTCCCTAGAAAAGTCAAAATGTGATAAAATGTTCAAACTGTTTGCACAATAACATCTGATAAATTTTCTACAGTGTGGTAAATTTTAATAATTTTTGGAGTTTAGGAAGTATTTATATTCTTGCATTCTTTACAGACTGTACTATTTTGGTAGATTGCTGTTATGTTTGCATTGTTTGCATATGTTTGCTTGTTTAATGAGTCTATTTGAGGATAGGACTATTAAATATGCAGAGGAATTTAGTATGCAATGTTGAATAATAATTTTAGTGATTTTCTACAGTAGATAATGATAAGGTTTTTGCATTGGTTTATACTAACTTATCTCACGAGTTCTTGTTGAGTTTTGTGTGGAGGAAGTTTTTAAGATTTAGGGAAACTGTGATATAAAATGAATTAAGGAGACACAAAATATAAATCTTGGAGATTCCCAAGGCACCCCAAGATAATATTTCAAGAGGTCTCAAGCATCTAAGCTTGGGGATGCCCCGGTAGGCATCTTTCTTCTTCAAAAATTGTCGGTTAGTATCGGTTGAGCCTAAGTTTTTGCTTCTTCACGTGATGTGGGCTATTCTTAGAATGTCATTTTATTTTGTTTTTGCTTGATGTTTTAATGAAATACTTAGATCTTAAATTTTTTAAATAAGAGAGAGTCCTCAAATATCTACCCATTTACATAACTACTCGCTTGATCTTCACTTATATCTTTTTGGAGTAGCTTGTCATTTACTCTTGTGCTTCACTTATATCCTATGAGTAAATTGTTGAATTAATTGAATATCATGAAGTTGAAATAACTTTTTCACATTGGGTTTAGAAAATAAAATCTTTTGAGGCTTGACAATCACAATATTGGTCATACGAGCAATTCACGAATGATTAGTAGAAGGAAGAGAACTTTCACATGCAAGTACACTATCTTGGAAATCTTTTGTGATTTTGAGCCCCCATCAAAATATTATATGCCAAAATTGTTAACGTTGGACAAGGAAGAAAACGTAATGCTTTATGTTTGTTCATATTCACATAGAAGTTATATTGTCATAGATCCTTCAACATGTGGTGCTTGTCCCCCATCTTTGCTAGCCAAAAAATTCCGCACCAAGTAGAGATACTACTTGTGCATCCAAAAAAACCCTCAAACCCAAATCTTGTTTTCAAGAGTCCACCATACCTACCTATGAACTGAATAATATCCTTCAAGTAAGTTGTCATCGGTGCAATAAGGCAATAAAAATTGCTTCTAAAAGTGCGAGATCATTTAGTGCAAGAGAAAATTGAGTGTTGTACAAACTTGTGATGGTAAAGAATAAAAGCACAAATAAGTGTGAGATCAGTTAGTGCAAGCACTGCATAATAAAGGTTTCCATCACAAGGGGCAATATAACATGACGTTCTTTTGCACTAAGGGGTTGAGCATACAAACAAATAAGCGCATGGCAACCTCTGCTTCCCTCTGTGAAGGGCCTATCTTTTACTTTTATGTATTTACTTTCATGCAAGAGTCAAAGTTTTTCTCTCTATTCCTTTTTATTTTTCTCTTTTGGCAAGCATCATGTGATGAGGAAGATCTAGGCACATATATCCAGTTGAATATGGTAGCATCAGTTATTATTGTTGACATCACCCAAAGGTGAACATGTTGGGAGGCAAAATTATAAGCCCCTATCTTTCTATGTGTCCGGTTGAAACATTTTGCTCATGTGTATGCGGTGAGTGTTAGCAAGCATAGAAGACTATATGATGGTTGAGTATGTGGAGCTCTTACTTAAAATCTGTTGAATAAGTTGATTTGTAGTTGCTTGGTGACTGAGAACATAGGTTGTTGAGTTTCAAGAGAATTCATTGTTTGAACCTTAACATGTGAATTGGTTGCTACTTTGTCATGAGAAGTTTTATAAGAAAGAATTGTTGTTATGATGCTAGGAAAAGTGATTGAAATTATTATTGATCAAACTTATGCACTTTGCTAGCATTCACACTTCATAAATTATTTCTTTTATCATTTGCCTACTCGAGGATGAGTAGGAATTAAGCTTGGGGATGCTGGTACGTCCCTAACGTATCTATAATTTATGAAGTATTCATGCCATTTTATTATCATTCTTGGATGTTTTACAATCATTTTATAGCAACTTTATATCATTTTTTGGGACTAACCTATTGACCCAGTGCCCAGTGCTAGTTGCCGTTTTTTGCTTGTTTTTTACATCGCAGGAAATCAATATCAAACGGAGTCCAAACACCGCGAAACTTTTTGTAGATTTTTTATGGACCAGAAGAGAACCATTGGGCCAGAGCAGCACTTGGGGGGTGCCCCTAGGGGGGCACAACCCACCAGGGCGCTCCTGGGCCCCTAGGCGCGCCTAGGTGGGTTGTGCCCACCTCGGTGACCTCCCGCACCCGCTCTTCACCCTATAAATTCCCAAATATTTTGAAACCCTTCGGGGGAAGCCCTAGATCAGAAGTTCCTCCATCGCAAGGCCTCTAAATCCATGAGATCCAATCTAGACCCCGTTCCAGGACCCTGTCGGAGGGGGGAATCATCACCGGTGGTCATCTTCATCATCCCGGCTGCCACCATGATGAGGAGGGGGTAGTCCACCCTCGGGGATGAGAGTTGTTGCGGAACATAATAACTCAAAAAAATTCATATGATCACACAAGATCTATCTAGGAGATGCATAGCAACGAGACGGGAGAGTGTGTCCACGTACACTCGTAGACCGAAAGCGGAAGCGTTTAGTAACGCAGTTGATGTAGTCGAACATCTTCACGATCCAACCGATCCAAGTACCGAACGTACGGCACCTCCGTGTTCAGCACACGTTCAGCATGATGACGTCCCTCGATCTCTTGATCCAGTTGGGGACGAGGGAGAGTTCCGTTAGCACGATGGCGTGGCGACGGTGATGATGAAGTTACCGGCACAGGGCTTCACCTAAGCACTACGACGATATGAACGAGGTGTTAAACTGTGGAGGGGGCACCACACATGGTTAAGAGATTGTCTATTGTGCTTTGGGGTGCCCCCTGTTACCATATATAAAGGAGGGAGGGAGGAGGAGGCCGACCTAGAGGGGCGCGCCAAAGGGGGGAGTCCTACTAGGACTCCCAGTCCTAGTAGGAGTCCCCCTTCCTTTTCGGAGTAGGAGAAGGGGAAAGGGAAAGAAGAGGAAGAAGGAAAGGGGGGTCGCGCCTCCTCCCCTAGTCCAATCCGATTTAGCTAGGTGATACGTCTCCAATGTATCTATAATTTTTGATGTATTCATGCCTTGTTTACAATATTTTTATATGAATTTGGTATGATTTGATTAGAACTAACCCGGACTGACGAAGTTTTCGGCAGAACTACCGTGGTGTTGTTTTTTGTGCAGAAATAAAAGTTCTCGGAATGCGCTGAAAATCAATGGAGATTTTTTTGGAAAATATAAAAAATGCTGGAACGAAGAGTTACCGGAGGGGAATCCCGTTGGCCCCATCAGGGTGGAGGGCGCGCCCACCCCCTAGGGCACGCCCCTATGCCTCGTGGACTCTCCGTGGGCCCCGCTGACTTGTTCTCAATGCCAAAAATTCCTATAAATAGAGAAACCCCCGAAAAGAAACCTAGATTGGGAGTTCTGCCGCAGCAAGACTCTGTAGCCACCAAAAACCAATCAGGACCCTGTTCCGGCACCCTGCCGGAGGGGGGATCCATCATCGGTGGCCATCTTCATCATCCCGGCGCTCTCCATGATGAGGAGGGAGTAATTCACCCTCAGGGCTGAGGGTATGTACCAGTAGCTATGTGTTTGATCTCTCTCTCTCTCTCTTTCTCTCGTGTTCTTGATATGGCACGGTCTTGATGTATCGTGAGCTTTGCTATTATAGTTTGATCTTATGATGTTTCTCGCCCTCTACTCTCTTGTAATGGATTGAGTTTTCCCTTTGAAGTTATCTTATTAAATTGAGTCTTTAATGATTTGAGAACACTTGATGTATGTCTTGTGTGGGATACCCATAGTGACAATGGGGTATTCTGTTGATCCACTTGATGTATGTTTTGGTGATCAACTTGTGGGGTCCGTGACCTTGGGAATCTATGCATAGGGGTTGGCACACGTTTCCGTTTGAATCTTCGGTAGAAACATTGGGGCACTCGTTGAAGTACTTTGTGTTGGTTTGAATAGATGAGTCTGAGATTGTGTGATGCATATCGTGTAATCATACCCACGGATACTTCAGGTGACATTGGAGTATTTAGGTGACATTAGGGTTTTGGTTGATGTGTGCCTTAAGGTGTTATTTTACTACGAACTCTAGGGCTGTTTGTTACACTTATAGGAATAGCCCAATGGATTTATTGGAAAGAATAACTTTGAGGTGGTTTCGTACCCTACAATAATCTCTTCGTTTGTTATCCGCTATTAGTGACTTTGGAGTGACTCTTTGTTGCACATTGAGGGATAGTTATATGATCCAATTATGCTATTATCATTGAGGGAACTTGCACTAGTGAAAGTATGAACCCTAGGCCTTGTTTCGCAGCATTGCAATGCTATTTTCGTTCACTTTTACCACTTGCTACCTTGATGTTTTTATAATTTTAGATTACAAAACCTATAACTACCATCCATATTGCACTCGTATCACCATCTCTTCGTAGAACTAGTGCACCTATACAATTTACCATTGTATTGGGTGTGTTGGGGACACAAGAGAATCTTTGTTATTTGGTCGCAGGGTTGTTTGAGAGAGACCATCTTCATCCTACGCCTCCCAAGGATTGATAAACCTTAGGTCATCCACTTGAGGGAAATTTTCTACTGTCCTGCAAACCTGTGCACATGGAGGCCCAACAACGTCTACAAGAAGAAGGTTGCATAGTAGCGGAGAACAAACAAAGGTATATCTTTAGTTGCGGAAATTTGCTCTTTTCTGGCGCCGTTGCCAGGGGAGGTTAGTTCTTGAAGGTATATCTTTAGATATTGCAATCGGGTCTTTTTGTTTCTTGTTTTATCACTAGTTTAGTCTATAAAAGAAACCTACAAATAAATGGAATTGAGGTTGCCTCACATGCTTCATCTTTTTAATATCTTTCGTGAAAATGAGGATTACGATAATTGTGCCCAAGTGCTAGAAGAAGAATGCATTAAAATGTTTGGCACTAAATATTTGAGTGATGAGCATGATTGCAATATTTTTGGTATGAATTCCTTGAATATCCATGATGCTAATGATATACAAAGCCACAAGCTTGGGGATGCTATGTTTGATGAAGATGATGTTTTTAGTCCCCCAAGTTTTGATGAGCAAAATTATTTTGATAATAGCATACCTCCTGTTTATGATGATTATATTGATGAAAGTGGGTTTTGAAGAGTGTCAACTTTAGGAAGTAATGATCCCACTATTTTGGAGGGTGTTTACTCTTCTGGTTATATTGATGAAAGTGGATTTGGAGAGGTCATGACTTTATTTAGTGATGAATCCACTATTTCGGAAGAGGTTCCAATTGATTATGAGAACAAAGTTGCTATCTATGATGATTATTGTGGTGACATGTATTCTATAAAGAATAATGATAACCATGAAACTTGTCATCATGATTTTAAATTTCAATTGGATTATGCCTCACATGATAGTTATTTCATTGAATTTACTCCCACTACTATTCATGAGAAGAATTTTGCTTATGTGGAGAGTAATAAAAAAAGTATGCTTGTAGATCATGAAAAGGATGCTTTATGTGATAGTTATATTGTTGAATTCATTCATGATGCTACTGAAATTTATTATGAAGGAGGGACATATGCTTGTAGGGATTGCAATAATGCCAAGTCTCCTCTCTATGTGTTGAAAATCTTGAAGTCATGCTTGTTTTGTCTTCCTATGCTAGTTGATTCTTGTTCCCATAAGTTGTTTGCTCACAAAATCCCTAAGCATAGGAAGTGGGTTAGACTTAAATGTGCCAGTCATATTCTTCATGATGCTCCCATTATGTTTCAATTCTTATCTTTTATGTGAGCATCATTGAAATCATCATGCTAGCTTAAAAAGGCATTAAAGAAAAGCGCTTGTTGGGAGACAACCCAATATTTAACCCTACTGTTTTTGTATGTTCACATGATTAAGATACTGTAGTAATCATGTTTTATAGCTTTTGTTTCAATAAAGTGCCAAGTAGAACCTTTGGGAAGACTTGTGTGAAAGTTAATGTGATCTTGCTGTAAAAAACAGAAACTTTGCACTGGCAAGATTAGCTGTCATTTTTTACAGAAGAGTGATTTTATGCTCATTATTTTTGGACAAGATTAATAGACAAATTCCTCAGGTAAAAAAATTTATTTTAGAATTTTTGGAGTTACAGAAGTATTCGAGAGTTACAGATTACTACAGACTCTTCTGTTTTTAACAGATTCTGTTTTCTTTGTGTTGTTTGCTTATTTTGATGAATCTATGAGTAGTATCGGAGGGTATGAACCATAAAGAAGTTGGAATACAGTAGATATTACACCAATATGAATTTAGAATGAGTTGAAAAAAGTACCAAAATTGGTGATTTATTTTCTTATACTAACGGAGCTTATGAGTTTTCTGTTGAGTTTTGTGTTGTGAAGTTTTCAAGTTTCAGGTAAAGATTTGATGGATTTTGGAATAAGGAGTGGAAAGAGCCTAAGCTTGCGATGCCCAAGGCACCCCAAGGTAATATTAAAGGACAACCAAGAGCCTAAGCTTGGGTATGCCCCAGATGGCATCCCCTCTTTCGTCTTTGTTCATTGGTATCTTTACCTGGAGCTATATTTTTATTCACCACATGATATGTGTTTTGCTTGGAGCGTCATTTTCTTTTATTTTGTTTTTCTTGCTGTTTGAATAAAATACCAAGATCTGAAATTCTTAAATGTCAAAGAGTCTTCACATAGTTACATAATTATTTGACTACTCATTGATCTTCACTTATATCTTTTGGAGTAGTTTGTCATTTGCTCTAGTGCTTCACTTATATCTTTTTAGAGCACAACGGTGGTTTTATTTTGAAGAAATAGATGAACTCTCATGCTTCACTTATATTATTTTGAGAGTCTTAAACAACATGGTAATTTGCTTTGGTTATGAATTTAGTCCTAATATGATAGGCATCCAAGGGGGATATAATAAAAACTTTCATATAAAGTGCATTGAATACTATGAGAAGTTTGATTCTCTATGATTGTTTTGAGATATGAAGATGGTGATATTAGAGTCATGCTAGTGGGGTAATTGTGAATTTAAGAAATACTTGTGTTGAGTTCTGTGAGTCTCGTAGCATGCACGTATGGTAACAGTTGTGAAACAAATTTGAAGCATGAGGTATCTCTTTGCACTAAAAAAAGACACATCCGTGACATTTTGGGCCGAACAATTTTTTTTTTCTGTCATACTTATGACACTTCTATGACGATAATTGTGACAAAACCCGGTATCATCATAGATGTGGTGGGCTCCTACTTCTATGACAAAAAATCATGATACAAAATGGGCTTTTCGTCCTGGGCGGGCCGGAGACGCAGCTGCATGACATTCTTTTGGACGTCCATGATGGAAAAAACCGTGGTAGAAGCGAGGGCGAGGAAAATTTCGGGGAGATCCCGGTTACGGTGGGTGGCCAAGGGCCGAGCTATGCGCGTTTCTCTCGTACACGTACGCGCGTGTGTGCGAGGCATTGGCTCTAACTGAACCCGAGCGAGGCGTTGGGCTCTAACTGAATCCGAGCGATTGCACTGCAGGCTACGCGTTACTGAACCCGAGCGATCGATCGATGGCTGTTAACTGAACCCGATCGAGTGATTCCTTCGCTACTTCTGTTAA
>NC_057804.1:68448636-68489032 GCF_018294505.1 Triticum aestivum | reverse complement strand
AACAGGATGACCCCGTGGAGGGCTGGATGAACAGTAGATGATGGAGGGGTGCCCATGGAGGGGTGGTTGAACAGTAGCCGGTGGAGTAGCGCGCAGTGGAGGCTGGATGAACAGGTGCCCGTGGAGGCTGGAGGAGGTCAACGGTAGCCCATGGAGGCTGGAGGAGGTCGATGGTGGAGATGAACAGTATCCCGTGGAGTCCCGTTTTGCGGTACGCCACACCCCTCCCGATGAACAGGACCCCCATTTCGACCGTAGCGCTCCAACACAAGTCCGTTTCGTCTGTTTTGTGGTACGCCACACCCCTCCCGATCAACAGGACCCCTGTTTCGACCGTAGGAGGTCTGTTTCCTCCGTTTTGCGGTACGCCAGCCCCCTCCCAATGAACAGGATCCCATTTTGAACATGGCCGGTCGAACACAAGGCCGTTTCCTCCGTTCTGCGGTACGCCAGGCCTCGTTTCCATCACATGTACTGTCCAAGCCCTCATGATGAACACAACGACGCATTCCGTTCCGACCCAGCTGGTTCGCTCCCCATGAACACGACGATGAAGCTGTTTCTCCGTTCCGACCCAGCCATGTACACGAGCCCTGGCCGTACGTATGAGCGAGTAGGCGTTTGAGACCCCGCCCGTATGTACACATACGTGGTCGTATTTTCTTTCTTGCACACTGGCCGCTGTACGTACATGTATATGTTATGTGCGCGCCTCTACTACGACACGTGCGCGCCTCTACTACGACACGTGCGCGCCTCTACTACGACATGTGCGCGCCTTTACATAGACCAGTATATATATATGTACGTACACGTTCGCGACCAGAATAACAACGCTACGTACGCTTCGACCAGGCGGGTCCCGACTATCAAGCACTTCCTTGCATGCGAAGATGTAGATGGTGGGTCCCAGCAGTCAGTGGGGCGAATTGTTTTTTTCAGACGCACTTCCTTGCGTGCGAAGATGTAGCTGGTGGGTCCTAGCAGTCAGGGGGTCGAATCGTTTTTTTTGCCCGGACGCACTTCCTTGTGTGCAAAGATGTAGCTGGTGGGTCCGAGCAGTTAGGGGGGTACGTTTTTTTCACAAAATACGGTGGCCCGTCCGGTGGGTCCATACTGTTAGGTGGAGGAATCTTATTTTCCGCATAATAAGGAGGCACTTCGTTGCAACGACCATGGACCCAGCTGTCAGCCTCTCCACGTACACTCCACGTCCGATAGATGTCGTTCCATGACCATGTTGACCACGCCGTGCCGAGAGCACCAGGGCGGTGGACGATGGTGAGGCTAGGAAGGGGACGACACGTAGCCAGGGAAGACGCGGCAGTGGATGCCCATGCGTAGAGGAGTATGAGGGTTCACTCATTCGGCAGAATAACAGGGGTGTGGGTGAGTAGAGGGATGGCCTAGCCAGCGGTGGGAGTAGTAGGGGGCGGTGAGGCCTCCGCGGCATCATAGCCGGCCATGGGCGGCAGGAGCATGTGGCACGACCGGCGCTGCTTTGGGTGGCTGGAGCAAGAAGACCAGAGGTTGAAGAAGAACTACGGCCGTTGGATGGACATCGTATGGTCACTGGAGCTAGAATGGTTCATATATTGACTAAAGTTGACAAAGGCCTCCGTCCCAGTCAACTTAGTAGGCCCACAAGTCAGCCTCCCACCAAGGTGGGTCCCAGCTAGCAAGGGTATTCATTTTTTTATGCGTAATAAGGAGGCACTTTCGGTGGGTCCGAGCTGATAGCGGGGGGAAAGTTTTTTTCACGAAATATGGTGGCCGTCCGGTGGATCCTAGCAGTCAGGGGGAGACATTTTTTTGGTGAAATACTGGTGGCCCGTCCGGTGGATCCCTGCTGTCAGCTGGAGGAATAATTATTTTCCGCATAATAAGGAGGCACTTCCTTGCGGCTGCCGTGGACCCAGCTGTCAGCCTCTCCAGGTACAGTACTCTTCCGATGGAAG
This sequence comes from Triticum aestivum, assembly GCF_018294505.1. Classification (NCBI taxonomy): domain Eukaryota; kingdom Viridiplantae; phylum Streptophyta; class Magnoliopsida; order Poales; family Poaceae; genus Triticum; species Triticum aestivum. The sequence continues at coordinate 68,487,074 of NC_057804.1, read as the reverse complement.
TCGGTCGTTGACCACATTGACCACGCCGTGCTAAGATCACCACGGTGGTGGCTGACGGTGAGGTCTAGGAAGGGGATGACGTGGAGCCGGGGAAGACGCGGCAGTGGAAGCCCGCGCGGAGAGGAGTATGACGGTTCACCGGTTCGGCTGCGGTGTGAGGCTGCCGTCGCCGCAGAATAACAAGGGGTGTGGGTGAGTAGAGGGATGCCCTGGCCAGCGGTGGGAGTAGTAGGGGGCACTGAGGCCTGTGCGGCAGCACAGCCGACCACGGGAGGCGGGAGCAGGCGGTCCCGCCGGCGCCGCTTTGGCGGCTGGAGCAAGAAGATCAGAGATTGAAGAAACACGACGGCCGTTGGATTGACATCCAACGGTTACATCTGCTAGAATCATTTGTTGACGTATATAATAACTAAAAAAATCTTGCATACACGTCAACTAAATAGGCCCACAAGTCAGACCACTCCCTCTGTTTTTAATAATTTATATATAGCTCATGGCAACTTCTTATGCAATTTATTGCAGTCGTTTTTTTGGTTGGCTAGGGCCAATTTCACATATTTCTGTGGGTTCCAAACTATTTTTAATACCGAAATGTCGAGCCAGATTTAAAGTACTTTGAAGATATATTTAAATTAGGTTAATGCCCAGTGAAATAGGAATCTGAAAATGTGAAAAAATTCAGAAATTATAAAGTAATTGCCAATTTGTCATTTGTTTTTATATTTACATCCCATTTCATATTACTTTCAAGATTTGCAGGCGTCTTGAAAGAGTTGCAGCACATCAGGGCATAGAAAAATATGTAGTCCTGGATTGGGTATTCTTCAGAAAAAATAAACTTGGCTCATTTTCACAAAGAAAAAATAGCTGGGCTGGTCACATGGTGAACATAAAATATAAGCCTGGGCTAGATGGGCCATAGCGTAGATCAAACCCTGCTCCATCTCAACAATAACAAAAAACAATACTGCTCGAGCAGCTACGTCCCAGGTGTCAGCCGATCTTGTGTTGTTCTCTTGTCTATTGACTATATACGCTCACAATGTCGTGGGTCCCAGATGTCAGGAAAACACTAGGAGGAAGCATTTTATTTTTCCATACGCCGACGTGGTGGGCCCCTACTGTCATCCTCTCCACGTACTTCTACCGATTCCTGTTGTTTGTTGACCATGTTGACAATGTGAGAGGGCGGCGCTGCGGCGAGCGCACCAAAGCATGCGGAGGACGTCGGCGTTAAAGATTTAGGAGACGGTGGGGCGCCGATGCGTGCGCTGAGACGCAGCCAACCTTGGGAGGCGGAAGCAGGCGGCCCCATCGGTGTTAACGATTAGGAGATGGTGGGGCGGCGATGCGTGCCCTGACACGCAACCAGCCTTGGGAGGCGGAAGCAGGCGGCCCCGTCGGCGCTGGTTTCGTTTTGGCGGCTAGAGGAAGATAGGACTGAAGAAACACGACAGACTGTAAAAGCAGGAGAAGTACTTAACAACCTTAACTGAAACCAGCAGGGGCACTTAACAACCAAAGCTGAAAGCAGTATGAGTACTTATACAGGTTCAATCGTACAAAGCACGCCTCGAATAGTGCTGCTTTGCCTACAGTTAACCGAGGGTGAGGCCGCCAAGCCCCAGGACAAGGCCCAGGCGCCACCCCGCGCATCCACAACCTTCTGAAAGCGGCTTCATCTCGCAATGTGGTCAATAAACAGGATATTCGCTTTAGAGCCATGGAAAAGCATGAACATAATCTTCTGCCCTATTCTCCAAGATGGACGGGCCTTCATTATTTGATACCACCCATGAATAAGTATCTTTTCACCTCCAAGGGGAATTGAGTAGGTCAACATAAACATCATGTTGTGACCAAGCGCAAGTCTGACCCGACCATGGTCATGCATCTATATAGGAACAATAGAACTGGGCAGTTTCTGTTTCAAGAAGATCATAGCTGTAAAACTGTGTATAAGCAATAGTTTATGAACAACATATATAACAAAAAACAGCTCGTACCATAAGTTTCTCGACACAGTTGGACCTGTTGAACGAGTGCAGAAGTGGCACACATATCCCACGTGGCCTTCCACCATTGAAACGCCCCACAAGGACCTCAAGATGATCAATAAAGTGTAGGAACTTGTGGATGTCGACCCAGTCAACTTCAGTGCCATCAGTAATAGCCGAGTTATCACAGAATAACAAACGAGCAGCCTGCTTAACTCTGAAAAAACCTACACGTGCCACCAATTATAAGAAAATATTAATTAAAAGTAGCATCTTCGTGAGAGATTCGTTACTACTTCTAAAGTTAAATTGTGATTAGTTAGACAGAATAGGTGGATTAAGAAGTAATCGAGGCAACAAGCAAGAACCAGATACACAACTAACATGGATGAACAATTGGAACGACGTCGGGGTGGAAGATCGCAGTGAAGATGAGACCATGTTCTGCTATTTCCATCAACATTCGCGTGCCAACTTTCAGTCCATAACACTTGAGAAAGTTTATCCATGTTCGGCCATAAAAAAAGCAGCGATATTCTTGGTTCATGAACCCAGCTCAGAACTTATATCCATGGCTGGTCTTCACTGTGACCATTAAACTAGTGTACTCAGTTATGGCAAGGCCGAGCATCTTGAGTACATGTGTTCTGGCAGAGCAAATAATACACAGCAGGAAAAATAATATGAGAACACAATGTATTCCCTATCCAAATCTAGAAATAACTTCCTCCTTCACGTCAGTGTTGATGATCGTACTAGTAGTACCTTTTATCCAAATATAGCAATCCAAATTTCCAAATTAGTCAACGTCATGTTCAGAAAAACCCCATCCTCCCGGATAAAAAAGAGGATTCTAGGAACATACTGTGCGCATTTCAAAATCCTATGTTAGGATGAGAAGGAACAAGTGTGGCGTCTCGCCGAGGGTGCAGAAACCTGTAGGGTACTCGCACTTTGGGCACTGCAAATGAAACACACTAGATTCAGTAGGAAGAAAAATGCATCAACGACGGCGGCTGCCATCCTAGGATTACCTGCGACCAAGGGACTTGGATTTATCGGGGATGGACGAAGAATTCATACCTGGTTCTCCATGAGAAAACCCTATGCAATAGCTAAGAGGGGGTTTTCTCTAAACAAGCAGACGAGGGGGAAGGGGATTCAGGCCTAGTGAAATATTTCCGCTTTGTCCGTCCAGCTTACTACTAAAGCTAGAAAGGGGGGGTTTATGATTTGATGGCTCATTGGGCATTACTACGGTGCTACGACCGGGGTGTGTCTACCATGAAGTTGTGCACTCTAATTTGTGCATATGGCACGTGGACCCCGTTGACGGTTGCCCCACATATCAACAAAAGGAAGTAGAAAGACAGGAGTAACTAGTTACACATAAATATATATTTTGACAGAGAGATACTCCCTCTGTAAAGAAATATACAAATATTTTATATCATAGACAGGCTCACCTTGCCAAGAAATATACTCCCTCTGTAACGCACGGGCATTATGGGGGTTCAGCTTTTTTTATGGGGGTTCAGCTGAGAATATAATACTCAGACAGGCTCACGGCTCTGGACTTTGGGCCGCAGGCCCACCCTGCATGTTTGGGGGCCTATGTGTTCTACCTCAGCGCTTTTCATATTGCAAGCGATCGGTACGGTGCTGGTTTTAGATGCTGTTGCAAGGCGAATACACAAAATTGAATAAAGCACGACAACCGTTGGAATGAAATCGAACGACAGTTCCTAACCAGCAATCAGAGTTGCAATTCTATCAACGATATACCATGTGATAAATAATACTATCATACTACTTACACACACACGACACTTGTTTCACCATGCCAGATTATTACATCAAAATCTCTCGAAGGATAGATCAGTTTGGCAGTTGCGTGCTGGTACTGAAGAATTTCAAAGTTGATTTGGACCAGCTCTCCTTGCCGAGAAAGTTCGATTTTGCCATCATCCCCTACCACAAGATATGATTTAGATTTGAACCTTGACCATCCTTTAGCATCAATCATCATGCGACCATCCTATGTACTTACGGTATATTGAGCAGGTTCATTCACACCAAGGCTGCGCATGGTAAGAGAAACTTGGCCGCGGTTGCCCGGATTGTTGAATGACTCCCTCGTTGCTCTAGGAATTCTCTATTTGCAAATAAGAAGACATACCCAAATAGTTAGATCAACACAATGAATCATGTGAAACAACATGGAAAGAAAAAAGAATGAAGCACTTGGGCGGCCAATGCTTACTAAGAAGGTGGACATGTCGGTTTTTGTAAGGACTTTGGTATATGAAGTGCGAACTGCAGCCCAGTCTGTTGCCGGTGCAACTGCACGGGCCGGAGCAGATGCAAGTGCAAGTGTTGGTGCAGGTGTTGAAGCCGCTGCTGCTGCCGGAGATGGTGCTCCTTGTAGAGCTGGTGCCGGTGTCGGAGCAGGTGCCGGTGTCGATGCCCGATCCTCTGGTAGATCAAACTGATCTGCTGATGCGGTCGATGCCCAATCCTTAGCTGGATCAGACTGAGCTGCTGCTGTTGTCAGTGCTAGAGCAACTGCCGGTGCTTGATCCGTTGCTAAAGGTGGTACCGATGTGCGTGACAGCGACGATCGTGTCTGGTCTGCTATGATCAGCTTTCTAACTTGACTAGGATCCGTGACCGTGACCCAATTTTTTTCTTCATTTATTTTAAACGCAAGAAGGACTAATTGTGGCATTTTTGTTAAACTAGACTGCATTTCATCATAGGGATTCAGCTTGTACTCAGACAACAGACTGATCCAATTTTTTCCAGTAATATAAGTGATGGATAGTGCCTTCGTTACTGACACGACATAAGAAGTGAAACCTGCAAAAATAGCCATTGTAGAGCAAACCAAACGGTTTATTCTGTGATGAATGTCACATGGCAAAACCTGCATCATAAAATTGCAGGAAAAGAAATAAAACATGACATTAAATCAATAAGATTTAGACAGTAAATCAATAAGATTTACTTGATGTGACACGAGTGAATCCTTACCAGGAAATCACTATGTTGAAGTACTAAGCAGAAGATTGATCGTCCAACTACGGGTGGCATGCAGGGCCCTGCCTACTCCCACAAGCAGGACAGTCCAAAGGTCGTGACAAATTGTATGGACCGAACATCCATGGGACTGGAAATTCTGGTGGGTGCAATAAACCCTGCAATGCATACAGATATTGGAGTGTAACCATAATTGATAAGCCGTCCTCACAAAAAATATGATATGGATACTTCAAAATATACAGACTGAATTGAGTGGACAGACATTCACATAGACCGTTCTTAGGACTGACCACACACCAAAAGCGGCAGTACTAATAAACAATACAGGTTTCACAAACACAAATCAAGTACTGAACAATAGTACTTACTACAGACAAGCAAAGTTGCACTAACTAAACTCTGTAGACTATTTCTTGCCACCGACCTACGGGATGAACCCCGCATAACTGACTAGGCCATGGACTTCGTGAGAGAGGTCTACATGCACCATCACCATCTTGGTAACCTTGGAGAACCTAACAGAGTGGTCTTTCCACTCATAAACATGATGATGAAGACAGGCCGCATCAGATTTGTTGGGAAGCTTTACAAGAACCACACCCTTCGTAATCGAAGGCACAACCAGGAAAATGTTGTGGTCAAGTACAGCCTCGAGAACACGCCTGACAACAAAGCTACAGGAAAACACTAGTTCAGGACACGTGGCGACAAGGACACAACAGCTGGATAGTTCAACAGTAGAACTCATCATCAGGTCTTCCAGTTCACATGGCATGACTTTGAGAACTTCATCTCCACCACGGGCCTGGTTCTAATTCAAACAGAATCCATATTTTATTACTACCTCCGTTCAGAAATATAAGATGATTTTCGATATTATACTCCATATATGACTACATATACGCACAGAAATGAGTAAACAAAGACACTAGAAGTCTAGAACATGCCTTCAAAGGCATGAGAGCAGAGGAATTACTTGCAATATCCATAACACAAGTTACTGAGGCAAATATACCCTCTTCAAAGGTAGCATTGATGTTCATAAAGTACTCCCTCCATCCCAAAATTCTTGTCTTAGATTTGTTTAGATATGGATGTATTAAGTCACATTTTAGTATTAGATACATCCGTATCTAGACAAATCTAAGACAAGAAATTTGGGACAGAGGGAGTAGTTGAAAGTAATCTAGAAGAACAACCTCTCGCATGTTTTGGTCAAAAGAGGAATTTAGAACCGTCATTTGCCACACTAAAATCACATGCAGGATCACCCAGAAAGTTGTACTACCAGTACTAGTATTGTGTGTTAGATGAAAAAACACGAACAAGATTGAGAAAAAGATCGTCAACAAGAGACATTACCTGGACTTGCTTTATGAGGGATCCCGGAGACGGGGGCTTGGACAGGGCGATGGCTTTGAGCTTGTCTGCGGTAGTCTCGGCAGGGTCCTTGCGCTTCTTCGTATCATGAGCCTCGACGGTTTTGGCCAGAGCCATAGACATCATGTCGGCCGGTGCTCCAGCGTCCATCCAAGAGAAGAAGCTGAGAGAGAAGAGTGAAAGGAGGAACGAGATGAGGAAGAAGCGAAGCAAGTGGGGGTTTTCTTCAAGAGAGGAAGCTGAGAGAGAAGAGTGAAATGATGGTTGCTTCGTCCGTCCAACTTATTGCTGGAAAGGAGGGGGTTTTGTGATTTGATGGCTCATTGGGCATTACTGCGGTGCTTCGATCGGGGTAGTCTACCGTCACTCTACTACAGAGTAATTTAGTGCATGGCTGGTGGACCCAGGTGCTGGCTGTCCCACACGTCGACGAAAGTAAGTAATTTAGTGCATGGCTGGAGGAGGATCCGCACGGTAGAGCGTGTCCACTGTTTTTCTGAAGAAAAAATGAATACAACAAGCGTTTCCACTCTTATGATGGAGGAGTGCGAAACACGGCATCCACTTGAACATACACAGTGCTCTTACTACTAGGCATGTGCAGTGGTTCATACGTCAGTACTACACAATCTTGTTGCTAGTGTAGTAAGATATGACGATAACAAATGATGTTGTGCGCATGTCAACTACTCCTATATGTAACGTAGTACCACTTTTTCGACTGTCCGGTCGAGAATGAACGGTGTGATCAATGTTAACAGAAGTAGGTCTACAGCGCACGGAGAGTACGGTGCTACAGTACTCCACGAAACATGAACCATATGAAGCATGAATAGTGTTAGGCAGGGTGTATGAAGGGTGCACGGTATGGGAGCAAAAGTTTCCTTCTCGACCCACTTTTGGGTGTTTGGCAGAGTGCATGAAGGGTGCATGAGTCCACACTAGTAGGTTAACAAAAATACACGAAGAGGAAACAACTATATTGAGATGAGAATGCAACCAAACACACCCACACGCTTTGTGCTACAGTGACTGATCTGCACCGTCTGAGTTTGATCAAACGGTCATGTTGCACCGAGACATGGACATGCCCATGCAGAGGGCGCCTAAACACCACCAAAGTGCCTATGCTTCTCGAGGAGCACGACGTTGGTGATGCAGGGTGCAACCGCCCGCAGAGCCCGCTCCCGGTCGACGGGAGCCAACTCATCAAAGACGGCGTCCAATGGCATGAATGGATTCCGGTGACGGAGCCCGGAAAGGATTCGCCCGGCAATGGTGACAGCAGCCAGAAACCCCTCCTTGTCCAGCTCAGCCCCCACCATCGCGCGGAGACGGCTCAGCTCCTTGGAGATATAGGTGAAGAAGGAGACCAGGTCAGGAAGCCGCAGCTCGTTGAAGTCGACCGGGTGGTCGAACGGGTTTAGACCGACGAGCGGCATCGTCACGCTGGCACGACGGTAGGCATCGCGCAGCCGCAACATGTGTGTGGCAGCTTGGTTCCCCAAGTGGCTGAGGCGATCCTGGACCTCGTCACGATCGGCCCGCTCGCGCTCCAGTTGGCTCCCCTGACGACCTATCGTATCTCCCGCTTTCTGCAGCAACGCCGCTGACGCCTCGAGCATCTTTGTGGTGGACGCCTGCCTCTTTTGAAGCTCCGTGAACTCCCGCACATAAAGGAGGAGCATGGCACTCCTCTCCTCCTTGAGCTCATGGAGCTCCACGCCCTTGGCCCTGAGCTCCGCATCCTTAGCATGGAGGTCCTGTGTCGGGCGCCTCACCTCGGACTTCGTGATCTGCTGCGCCGCCATGGCACCAGGTAGAAGCAATGGGGAGAGGGAGCAAAGGGGGCAAAATGGCTGAAAGGCAATGCAATCTACGGGAAGGCGGAGGGAGCCAGCCGAGGAGTGGGGAATCTTTTGGTTTTCACCAGGGTAAAACACTAGTCGATGACTTCTCACATCAGGGAGTAGTGGGTTTTATGGGAGGAGTCATCATGACTAATTGCTGCTGCGCCTGCTCCCGTCAATCAAAAAATTAAAAATCCTGCCGCACCCAAACACCAGAGCAAGGCTACGGTGGATATTTAAATTTACCTGCCGGCAAGTAGATAAAAAAAGGGGTGAAAAAACAAATGTGGCGGCGGCCAAGCTAATCGGTCGAACTAGCCCAACTAGCTAGCCACCGTGCTTCACTGATGTACTCGGTGGGAAAGGTGGTCTTTCGTGATTTGACGAGTCATTTACTTGCTTTGGTGCTACGACCAAGGAGGACCCAAAAATGCATGGTAGGGCATCCCACGCCAGGAAGAATATATGCGTGCACCACCCGGGAGGACCCCGACACCACGTGGTAGGGGTGCCACATCTCGGCACGGAGGAAAAATGTGCGTGTAAAAATATACTGTATCAGACGTCAGCAGTAACTCTAGTACCTATGTTTCGACCTCGGGACCTAGCCAGTCAGTCGAAAACACCCCACTAGCCACACAGCTTCATCATGCAAACGTGGCACGGAGGATAGATGTGGTTAGCTCCGTCTCGACCGGCCACAACATCTCTTGTTCTAGGCGATTCTTCTATTTTCCAAGCTTTTTTTTAGTTCTAATAACACCACGGTAAGCTAGCACCGCTCTTCGTGTGTGCTCGTGCAAAGGTTAGACGATGGAAAGAAGAGAGATTGAGATCGCAGACCTGGGACCCACCAATAAGTGAGACAACGGTCATGCACGTGTTGACGAGGCACTCCCTCTATTCTACTCAACGTAATACTCCAGTACTATATAAAATCAAGTTATGGGACAAAGCCAACAACCATTGTTGTTTCAGGCTATCGACTTATGTTGTGTAGTCCAGGTTGCCAGTTCAAATCTGGTCTTTCAAATTTGTTAGTTTTAGGTCCAAATTTGATTAAAGACAAGTGGGACCCCTGTGTGTTGTTCCGATATTTCAGTGTAGGATGGTTTTTTTGAACAAACACTTTGCGCGGTTAGACAAGTAACGGCACTAGTTACACGTATTTTGCAAGTTTAGAGGCAAAAATGACAGCGGCATAGAATATCACATCCACCCCGCAGCTTAGATACTATGGTGATACGAGTTTTTACATCGTTGGAAGTGAGATCCAATGGCCTGGGAGTAGTCTTTGTAATTATGCGCAATTTCCAAACTCTCCAAAGGTTTTTTTGCAAATAAAACATTCAGGCCTCGTTTGTGTCGCTGCATTTTTGATCCAACTGCTCCCCGTTGCTCATATTAGGTGCTCCCCGTAGCTTAATTACCCGCTACGGTGATATGAGCATCTAGGTCGTATGACCAGTGATCAGATGGCACATGCGTAGTACTTGTACTTTCTGCGCATTTCCCAAATCTATCAGCCGTATATTGCAAAAACATTCAAACAATACAAAAAAAGACACATCCGTGACATTTTGGGCCGAACGAAGTTTTTTTTCTGTCATACATATGACACTTCTATGACGATTATTGTGACAAAACCCGGTATCATCATAGATGTGGTAGGCTCCTACTTCTATGACAAAAAATCATGACAGAAAATGGGCTTTTTGTCCTGGGCGGGCAGGAGACGCAGCTGCATGACATTCTTTGGGCCGTCCATGATGGAAAAAACCTTGGTAGAAGCGAGGGCGAGGAAAATTTCGGGGAGTTCCTGGTTACGGTGGGCGGTCGGGGGCCGAGCGATGCGCGTTTCTTTCGTACACGTACGCGCGTGTGTGCGAGGAGTTGGCTCTAACTGAACCCGAGCGAGGCGTTGCGCTCTAACTGAACCCGAGTGATTGCACTGCAGGCTATGTGTTACTAAACCCAAGCGATCGATCGATGGCTGTTAACTGAACCCGATCGAGCAATTCCTTCGCTACTGCTGCTAACTGATGCCGACCGATGCTGCCTCCGGGATGAACTGTGAGCGTTGCGGGGGGGTTTGGATGAACAGTGAGCGGTGGCATTGCCTCTAGATGAACAGGACCCCGTGGTGTGGTGGAGGGATGGATGAACAGTAGACGGTGGAGGGGTTCCCGTGGAGGGGTGGTTGAACAGTAGCCGGTGGAGTATCGCGCGGTGGAGGCTGGATGAACAAGAGCCCGTGGAGGCTGGAGGAGGTCGGCGATGGAGATGAACAGTATCCCATGGAGCCTCGTTTTGCGGTACGCCACACCCCTCCCGATGAACAGGACCCCCGTTTCGACCGTAGCACTCCAACACAAGTCTGTTTCATCCGTTTTGCGGTACGCCACACCCCTCACGGTCAACAGGACCCCCGTTCCGACCGTAGGAGGTCCGTTTCCTCCGTTTTGCGGTACGCCACACCCCTCCTGATCAACAGGACCCCCGTTTCGACCGTAGGAGGTCCATTTCCTCCATTTTGCGGGATGCCACACCCCTCCCGATCAACAGGATCCCGTTTCGAACATGGCCGGTCGAACACAAGGCCGTTTCCTCCGTTCTGCGGTACGCCAGGCCTCGTTCCCATCGCCTATTCCATCCAAGCCCTCCCGATGAACACGACGACGCATTCCGTTCCGACCTAGCCGATTGGCTCCGACGCATTCCGTTGCCTCCCGATGAACAGGACGCATTCTGTTGCCTCCCCATGACCACGACACATTTTGTTGCCGCCCCATGAACACGACGATGATGCTCTTTCTCTGTTCCGACCCAGCCATGTACACAAGCCCTGGCCGTACGTATGCGCGAGTAGGCGTTCGAGACCCTGCCCGTATGTACACATACGTGGCCTTATTTTCTTTCTTGCACCCTGGCCGCTGTACGTACGTGTACATGCTACGTGCACGCCTCTACTTTGACATGTGTGCGCCTCTACATCGACCAATATATATGTATGTACACATTCGCGACCAGAATGACAACGCTACGTACGCTTCGACCAGGTGGGTCCCGACTGTCAGGCACTTCCTTGCGTGCGAAAATGTAGCTGGTGGGTCCCAGCAGTCAGGGGGGAATCGTTTTTTTTGTCGGACGCACTTCCTTTGCGTGTGAAGATGTAGCTGGTGGGTCCCAGCAGTCAGGGGGTGAATCGTTTTTTTGCCCGGACACACTTCCTTGCGTGCGAAGATGTAGCTGGTGGGTCCCAGCAGTCAGGGGAGCAAATCGTTTTGTTTTTTTTGCCCGGACGCACTTCCTTGCGTGCGAAGGTGTAGCTGGTGGGTCCCAGCAGTCAGGGGGCGACTCTTTTTTTCGCACGCATTTCCTTGCGTGCGAAGATGTAGCTGGTGTGTCCCAGCAGTCAGGGGGGCGAATCATTTTTTGGACGCACTTCGTTGCATGCGAAGATGTAGCTGGTGGGTCCCAGTAGTTAGGGGGCGAATCATTTTTTCGTGAAATATGGTGGCCCGTCCGGCGGGTCCCCGCTGTCAGGTGGAGGAATAATTATTTTCCATGCAATAAGGAGGCACTTCCTTGCGGCTGCCATGGACCCAGCTGTCAGTCTCTCCACGTACAGTCCACGTCCGATGGAAGTCGTTCCTTGACCACGTTGATCACGCTGCGCCAAGAGCACCACGATGGTGGATGACAGCGAGGCCTAGGAAGGGGACGACGCGGAGCCGGGGAAGACGCGGCAGTGGATGCACACACGGAGAGGAGTATGAGGGTTCACTGGTTCGGCTGCACTACCGTCGCCGCAGAATAACAGGGTGTGTGTGTGACTGGAGGGATGGCCTGGCCAGCGGTGGGAGTAGTAGGGGGCGGTGAAGCCTCTGCGGCAGGACAGCTGGCCACGGGAGGCAGGAGCAAGCGGCACGACCGACACTGCTTTGGGCGGCTGGAGCAAGAAGACCAGAGGTTGAAGAAGCACGACGGCCGTTGGATGGACATCGTACGATCACTGCAGCTAGAATCGTTTATACTGACTATGTTCACAAAGCCCTTGGTACGTCAACTTAGTAGGCCCACAGGTCAGCTTTCGAAACGGTGCACCCCAGATGTTAAGGGGAGGAATCATTTTTTGGGTGGGTGAAGCTAGAATATCCAACATTGAAGAAGAAGCACGGCATCCGTTGGATGGACATCCAACGGCCACTGCTGCTAGAACCGTGTGTTGACTATAAGTTGACAAAGTCTTGCATATGCGTCAACTCTGTTTTTTTAGGGGACGCATCAACTTAGTAAGGCTAGAAGTGTGTGGCAGAGAACTTATAGCCCATTTGAGATATGTAAGAATGTGCAACCCATTTTTGAATTCTAATGGAATTTACTACAACCCATTTACAGTTTGTTAAAAGTACAGCCCATTTCAACCAACCGTTCAAAACAGAATTCAATAAAATTTCCCACATTTTGATGGGATCCGAAATATTTTTATCCCGAAATTTCTAGTCAGATTAAATACAATTTCAATATAATTTTATATTACGTAAAAATCCAACGAAACATTGCACTCGCAAAAATTAATGAAATTAAAATTTTCAATATCCAAAAATAATATTTTATAAAGTAATTACATGTTTGGTGCATTTTTTTATAGTTACTGCCCAGTTTTTATAATTACATCCCATTTATTATTTCTTAAAGCCCATTTTCTTGTTAAGCCTAATGCATCCCTCCTAGGAAAGATTTGCAGCCCAGCGGGGCGGAGAATAACAACTTGACCTTGCCTGGGTATTCCTAAAAAAAGTATAGCTGGGCTAGCCATTTTCAGATTGAAAAAAATTAATATGTGGGCTAGATATCTGGCCTGGGCTAGATTGGCCACAACCCGCCCAGTTAGTACCTGCAGCGATGTTTTCGTTGTTGTTCAGAGGAGAAAAATTAATATCTGGGCTAAACATCAAAAAACTCTGCATTGCTCACACCTCAAAAACACAAATACTGCTCGAGCTGCTTGGTCCCAGCTGTCGGCCGCTTCTTGTGCAATTCTCTCGTTTATTGACTACTCCCTCCTTTCCGGTTTATAGTGCTCAATTCAAAAATCTCACCAATCAAGGTAGATGGCGACTGGTGGAATACTTTTTGTAGTTTTGCAAAAGCACCAAATTAATGCTCTTGTTATCCTCAAAAAATTATGTTTATCAATGCATTAATTGCAATGCATGCATGCATAAAGTACATGCATTGGTCAATATTCTCTTAATACTTGCATGCAATGATTTAATGCACCTTGGAAGCTGAACATGTGATGGAAAACAACCAAATTGAGCCTTATAAAATGGAAAAACTAAAATTTTGAGATAACCCCTATAAACCGGAAAGGAGGGAGTACATAGGTTGACAATGGTGTGGGACCGTGATGTCAGGAAACCAGGAGGAAGCAAAACAAATTATAGTTATATATATATATATATAATAAGGAGGCACTTGCATACGTGAGGCTATGGCCCTGGTGGGTCCCGATTGTCATCCTCTCCATGTAAAGTCATCTCCTCGCCCGCGCGTGCTTTCCGCCCGAAATAGTCAGCGCCGCCCGCCCCGCTTCCCGGTGCAGGCAATTGCTCCGGCTTCAAACGACACAAGTGTCGTCCATCCGTCCATCTGCCACCGACATTAATGAGATGCGGTTGCCGAGGCGGCTACTCCGGCGCCACACATCCGTCCCTCCGCCTCCCCCATTGCTATATAAACTGCTGCGTTGGCCATAGCCGCAGTCATCCGCATCCGCTCCCTTTCTCCTGTCCACACCACTACTACCCACCATGGCTTCCTCGCGCTCTAGCGCTCTTCGGGACGGGTGGACGACGGACCGCAAGGAGATGGCAGCCATTGCTGCCGACCGGCTGGCCGGCAGGCAGCCGGAGGACGACGACGTCCCAATGGAGAACATGGTAGTCGACGATCCGGTGCCAACCCCCTCCTCCGTGCCATCCTTGCTGGTGCATTGCACCATGACCATCGGCGAGGCCCGTGCCCAATATATGGACACGGTGAGGCAGATGTGTGAGGAGCAGTTCCGGGAGGCGCAGGCCGACGCCGCCTACAACCACCATCTCCTCCAGGAGCACCTGCAGGCGGAGGAGAAGATCACCGCGGAGCGGGCGGAGCAGGAGGTGCTACTCGACTCGTACCGCTCCGCCCGAAAGGGCCGCCTCGAGCGCTGGCAGTACCACATGCGGGTGGCGGAGGCTGAGGCCGCCTACAAAGAGGGCAATGAAGCGGGCGAGGCACTGTTTGTCGAGACCGAGGATGAGGCAGAGGACAATGCCGGCTCCGATGAGTCCCCGCTCCGCTGGCGTCGATGAGGCCCTGCTCTACCGAGGCCCCGCGGCGCCAACAACGAGGTAGAGGACACCGCCGGCTCCGCCGAGGCCCTGCCCCACCAACAACGAGGCAGAGGACATGGCCGGCTCAGCCAAGGCCCCACCCTGCCGGCTACGTGGGGGAGGATTTCCACCGCTCCGCCGAGGCGCCGCCCGCCTGCAACAAGAAAGAGGACATCGCCGGCTCCGGCGAGGCCCCGCCCCATTGCCAACGAGGCCGCGCCACACAGAAAACAAGGAAGAGTAGAACACGGTAGGTCGCCACCGCTGTGGTCCAAGTAAGGCCACCACTGCTACCCTTCGCTCGAAGCCAAGCTAGTTGGGTTGAACATTGACGGCCGGTTAGCTTCTTGGCGACGACGTGGAGTCGGAGAGATGCGCTGGAGAAGAATGCAGCTTCTACTTAACTGCTGGTGCAGTTGGCTGACTGACACATGGGCCCAACAAGCCACATGTCAGTTACGCAATTGCACCTGTAGTTAAGTCACTGAAGCTTCTGTTCGGCTCAGCGGGACACAGGGTGGTAGCTTCAGTTAATTAATTATACCTCCAGTGCACCCCTTTTTAGTTGAAGAATGTATGAAATGTAATGAAATCCGACATGTTTATATGAAATCCGACCGTGTATGAATGAATTTATTTCGATTAGTTCGAATTCCTGTATCACTGGCATTGGATGAACATGCAAAACAATACGTACTAGCATTATTCCCAGGGTAATCACCTCGTTTGCAGTAGTTTCACATGTACTCCCTCCGGTCCCTTCTAGTCTGCATACAAGTTTTGTCTGCAGTCAAAGTATCTATACTTTGACCAATCTTATACAAAAAAGTATGCACTTTCACAATGTGTGAAGTGAAAAGGAACAGAAGGAGTACAAAGAGTTTGAGCAGCTTTTTAGCATTTCTGTACATTGCAATCAAACACACAGGGCTAGCAATTCATAGAGAATATTCAAAACAATTGATGATTATGCATCTCAGTGACTCACATGTCAGAGGAAATATTTACTTCACAACTAAAGAATAAAGAAGAAATTGATTGACGCTGCTGACAGCAAAGGGTGTCCCATTCGAAAATATCAAACGCATGTCTTGCTAAAATCAATGAGCAAAATTTGACAAGGTTGTCCCATTCCAAAATATCAAATGCCTACGATTGTGGAATGGGCAGGGTTTGCCATCAGTTCGGACATTGACATGGCATCTCGTGCTAAATAAACCAGTTGTTCCTTTTGTGCAGTTCCACCAAAATCAACCAAATTCGCGCGTAGCTTATATGATTTCGCCCTTATATGTTGCAACACCTTGAACTTATCGGCACCTCCTTTCTTGTGGTGGAAATGAATTATTCGATGTATTCATGAACATGTTGTGTAGTTCCCATTGAAATCAA
Source organism: Triticum aestivum (assembly GCF_018294505.1). Taxonomy (NCBI): domain Eukaryota; kingdom Viridiplantae; phylum Streptophyta; class Magnoliopsida; order Poales; family Poaceae; genus Triticum; species Triticum aestivum. Next base: position 68,471,030 of record NC_057804.1, on the reverse strand, counting down.
GCTGAGCACCCCTGTTTGCACAAATACAAAAAAGTGATTAGTATAAAGCAAACTGTACTATGAATTGACAGTTTAAACAGGCACCTACATGGTCCATGTAGAGCACACTTCTAGAAAAATGGAACTCACCAGGAAGAATCCTAGAACAACATTGTACTCGCACATCACAACAAAAAAATGGAGATTTGTGAGTCCTTCTGAGCTGAAGTTAGTTTGGTCTTGTGGGTGTAATGTAACCATCCTTCAACTACTCCTTCTGATGAGAAGATAGACAGGGCTTCTTCATCCTAGCATAATCGGAACTAGTCACTTCACGTACTCCATATTCTTCTTCAGAGGAAAATGATCCTGTTGTGCAAAGACAAGAGGACTACTAAATGCTAGCATCCCTGTTTGCTCGAAAAAAAGGAAAGGAAATATTTAAAACAACACAGATGAAGCACTTCTCAAGGACAATACCACTTTTTCATGACAGTATCTAAACAGTAGCACAACACCAATAGAGATGACCAAGCTCAATCATATGGATGAAATCAGTGGGCGAGTACCAACCTTTGTCAGGAGGCTTATTGTGTAGAGCATACAGATGAAGCACTTCTCCGTAACCATCTATTGCTATCTACGGTGGTGGCCATGCTTACTATATAATCCTCGATTAGTTTAATGTTTCCAACATCTTCTTGTGTAGTTCCACTAAAATATATGGTATCTTCAAAGAAGATCCCTGTTTGCACAAGTAGAGATAATTACGTATTACATTAAGAGTGGCATCAAATTAGTGGCAAAACAATATACTCGTTCCAGCCATTGCAATAAATTAAGAAGCAAAACTATATCATTACTTGTGTCATCACAGTTCCAGTGCTTCATTACAGCACCGGGAGTTGATTTTCGTTTTTCTTTCGCTTGTTCTTCCCCTTCATCACTTGGTTCAATAACAGACAAGCTTCGCCTTCAATGTAAGATTTGGCATGTCAATTAGGGAGCACAAGTATAGTACTAAACTTAATTTTCTACTGAAAGTGCCAAAATACAGGCCAACAGTTGTGAAATATCCTTATCTTACCTCAATGGGATATTACGGTGCACATACAGATTGGAAGCCTTGTCTCCATTTGTGCAGTTCACTAAAATCAAGCAACATTATCGTACAAGTAGCACAACATATGAAAGCACACTGCAGAATCATGTGAAAGAAGGCTAGTACTGACCTCTCATGATGCGGAATTCAAACAACTCACAAGAAGAAGATCTGAACCAAATTTGCCAACACGGATAGGAAGTAAGATCTCCTCTTGTGCAGTTCCACTAAGATCAAGGAATCAAGCAACGTTGTCGGTGTGACATTTTGGTTGAACTGCACAAAACACTCTTAAAACAAAAGTGTTTTGTGCAGTGCAACAAAAGGTCACAATGGAAACGAGGTGAAGTAGATAACCCTGTTTACACAAAGGTGCAAAGGAAACAATTAGTGGTCAATAACGGTGGATGACACAGAAGCCAACAAAAAGAAGCATCTACCTTATCTAAATGGGAAAGAAAGCAAGACAGTAGCATTTCTCAAACGGTGGCATTGATTAATATTAACATAGAGATTATATTAACAATAAAATTCATTAAACATGTAATTTGCTTTTAACTATGGCATTCCATCAATTTTCTAGCGGCATCATTAGAGGGTGTTTGTTTACAGGGACATTTTGGTGTAGGGACTAAAAAAACTCCGTGTCAGTCCCATCTAAACCAAACAGGAGGGACTTTTAGGGACTAAAAGGAGTGGGCATTTGGGACTAAAGAAAGAGAGTGTGAAGCATGCGACAGTTGCCCCTGCCACGCATCGCACCTTGTCTCTATTAGTTCATTACTAGGGGTAACATGGTCTTTTAGCATGTCATTTAATAACCTCTAGTCCATGTTTAGTCCTTGGAACCAAGCAGGTAGGGACTAGGGAGTTTTTAACCAAACAAGGCCTTAGATTAACAACAGCTAATGAGTTGCACGGGACAGTGGATGCACCAGCACCATGTGCATCTACTGATGTACACAGTCTGTTGCAACAAAGAACAAACAACCAAGGAGCATATATGTGTTGGTCCCAGTTTTGTTATCTTTAGACACCTTTCCCTATGTGAGCGCAGCAAATCTAGTCCTGCTCAAACTCTACAGTCAGTCTGTACTAGTACTTTCGCCCCTTCCTTTCCTCTTTGAACCACATCCTAGATTTATGCGATACAACTTTCCCCACTACTTTCCCCCATTCCTTTCCTCTTTGAACCACGTCCTAGATTCATGCTATACAACTTCCCCCCTTCATTTCTGTTTTGAACCACGTCCTAGATTCATGCTATATACAACTTTTCCCACTACTTTCCCCCACTCCTTTCCTCTTTGAACCACATCCTAGATTCATGGTATACATGCAGCTTTTTTTAGAAAAGGAGGATGACCCCCGGCCTCTGCATCTGGTATACATGCAGCCAGAGCAATGCAAGTGGACTAAGTAAATTATACCTTAAGGTTCTCGGGGCGTGGTTTGGTGGGCGACGGAATGGCGGCGAAGAAGAAGGGGTTGGAGGCCCTCCCACGCCGCCGCTGGGTGAAAGTGAACAACTGCGCCGGTAGTGGATTCCCTTCCTTGCCGATGGCGACAGCGTTAAGCCTCCTTCCCTTCCCGGCGGACGAATCCTGCCGGCTCTTTGAGCAGTAGTGAGGGGAGAGAGAGGATAACGAAGTCTTGTTTAGATCTGGAGAGGGCGAGAGAGTGTGAAGAGAGAAACTACAAGCACTAAGGCTCCAGCGGGAGAGGGCGAGAGAGTGCGAAGAGAGCAACTACAAGCGCTGAGGCTCCAGCGTGTATATATATACTGGAGAGAGAGAGTGTGAAGCATGCAAACCCTAGAAAACAAGTGCCGAGGCTGTAGCTTATATGTGATGAGGTGATTATACGGTCACTACGAGATTGTATAGCTCCGTATCCATCCATTTTTACTAGTCAAAGAATCCTCCTGGCAGAAATTATGCTCAAGTGTAGTTATCGAACCTGAGACCTCAAGTTTGATCAGCGAACAGGCTAACCAGCTACACAACCCTCCCGTTATGTTCAACGAGAGGAAAATAACCTTTTATACATTCATGCATTCGTGTGACAAGCATGCCGTGTTTTGTGTGTGTGTGGGAGTCATTGGGATTTCAATCATAATCGTGTCATGTGGCTTTGGTGGTAAGACTATCCACAGTGGTGCAGAAATAATGCAGCCTTAGTCACCTTACCTCTCTCCACGTAGTACGTTGGGTCCCACCAGTCAGAGGGTGAAACAAACAAATTATTAAGAAAAATTAAAAGCGCCAGCAGTGTATCTTACCTCACACATCTCGCTACTGCTCGGGAAAACTGTCCAATTGATCCCTCTGTTCGCTCACATACTATTTTAAGTGAATCCTTATTATAACATGCACACAATTTTGGGCACTTGTATTCGACTTAAGTCAGTGTGCCACCATATCTCGTATACTTACTACTCCCTCCGTCTAGGTGTAATAAGTCACGTTAGAAGGTGCAATAGGACCAAGGTGTGTGCGTGTGCGCGCGCGCATGTGTGTGTGTGTTTAACAGCATGCGTGTGTTAGAGAGAGTGACAGATCGGCCTACTCCTACAGAGAGATGGTGTGTAGTGTACGATTTTAGCCGCGAGAGTCGGTGCATCCTCTTGTTTCCGGGCGTGTCTGGTAGGGACATGCGGACAGCTGCCACGCCCTCTCCTGACCAGCCTGGCCCACCCAAAGCCCCTCCATCGCCCGCGCGCACTTCCCGCCCGAAACGGTCAGCTCCGCTCCAAAGAATCGGTGCCACATTCATGCCCGGGCAGAGCGGACGCGACCTCTCACTGGCGCAAGAGTGATGGTTGCTTTGTCCGTCCAACTTACTATTGGGTCTATGTGATTTGACGACTTATTGGTCTTTATTACTGAGGTGGTAGGACTGCTGGATGTCCCACGCTTTCGGCGAAAGGAGGTACTACTAGATTACAATTTTCTCCATTCTTACAGCGGAGGCGTGCAAGAGCAGTCAAAACATGCAGGCTCAGTGATTACATGGCCCACCTCACACTATCACCGTGCGACACCTAACTCTTTACATAGTACTCCCTCCGTTCCTAAATATTACTAGATGAGTCCCTGCGCGTTGCCGTGGAACAGCCGTATATCTCTCTGCGCAAAATTATCAATTTCATAGAACTAAAAAAACTCTATAACCACATGACAAATGTGGTAGCCAAACTAAATAAACTCCCATCATCATTTAGATCATCCCACATAAGGAACAAAGATCAGCCAACTCCTACTGCATTATGGGATTATATTTTTCTTTTTGACATGTTAATGGGACTTAAAAGCTCATTTACATGCATGCTACCGGTGCATGCTTGCATGCAGACATGTTGATGTGATTTAAAACCCACTCACATGCATGCCATGGTATTTCTGCATGCTTGTATGTGGCTTAGTGCGGAGCCTCTCAACGTCTAGATCAGACGACTATTATGGACTGATTTAGTTCATCTAACGGCTACATTAATTTTGATGATGTGTCTCAAGGAGAGGATAGAGAATTCCTAGTAGTGGGGGCTAGCTCTTACTAGTAGATAAGTCTTTGTAGAGATTCCACTACATACGGAACGAAATGAATGAATTTACACTTAAAATGCATCTATATACATCCGCATGTGGTTCATGGTGAAATCTCTACAAAGACTTATATTTAGGAACGGAGGAAGTACTAGTATAGTACCTAGTGTAACTTATCAGCGAGATAAATTTGTACAATGCTATGAAGCTTCCAGCTTCTGTTACATGTATCTTGCGTCCAAGGTTGCTCGTTGCAACATTTCATCAAATACAAAGGAGACTAACATGCATGCTATTGCATCTCACTGATTGACAGATCATAGCAAATATGTACTCCCTCCGTTCCAGTAAGTGTCTCAACTTTGTGCAAAATTTAGTTCAAAGTTGTACTACTACTAAAGTTGACACTTATTTTGGAACAGAGGCAGCTAAAGAAAAAAACGATCCATGCAGTCCCTATCCCTTGAACCGTGAACCCTAACCAGGCTTCAATTTGCTGGCAACGTTCGAGCTTCCTAATAAATGAAGTTTGCAACCTTTTGAACATCGGATCATTTTGTGCAGTTTCACCAAAATCAAGATGAGCATCCCTGTGGCAAAGAAATTGAAGAAGCGTGATTAGATTAAGATTACTGGGACTAGTTGATGAGACATAAACTCTTCACAAATATAGTACGTAGAAGCCAGTAGACGTATGCGCGGGGCAAATAAGTAAAGAAATATCCATAGGGAGTGATGTGGGCAGCTAGAGCAGTGGTGCAAGCCGGCTGTAAAGGGAGTTGTACCTGAGGGACGTAGCTCAACCTTGAGGAGGGCGGCGGGAGGCAGCAACTGCCCACGTCACAGCAGTGAGCAAGGGACGAAGGCAACCTCACCGGCTTTGTGAGAGAGAATGGCGTGGACCCCTGATCGGGACGTGCCGACAGTGGGTTTTCGCCGTCAGCGACGGCGACCGCATCTACACTAAGCATCCACCCCTTCCCCCAGCGGACGTGATCCACCGGGATGTTAGAGATGTGGCCACAGTCGTTTTGTGTGAGAGAGTGTGAAGAGAGCAACCCCAGCAGGCAACCGTGTAGGCTGGCCCGTCCTGACTATGTATATAGTGGAGCCATTTCCTTTATTTATAAATGACGCGTCACCTAGTACTCGTTCTCATATAACCTTGCGCTTGGCATCTCCAAAATATTAACCTTGCAATTGGCTCTTCGCCTCTTTGAAAGTTGAGCAATAATGGTAGTGCAGTATATATCATTCTGGCTATATGAGACCGAATGAATTGGTGCACGTCCACCACGTGGGCGAGGGTCGAGGGGCGAGGGAGAGTGCTACATATGGAGCAAAATGAGTGAATGTACACTCTAAAATACGTCTATATACATCAGTGTTTGGAGTATGTACTAGTAGTTCATATTGAAATCTACTAAAGGACATATATATTCCAAACAATATGATATAATCTCTATAACCAAGGTAGTAGGGACGAGGAGTAAATGGAGGGAGTAGTACATTTTTATCCTCGTCCAACGAGCCACCACATGCATGGGCGAGGGAGAGGGCGTAAGGCGGAGCAATCTTCACCTCATCCTGCGAGCCACCGCGCTCGTGGGCGGGGGAGACGGCGTACTAAGCAAGCTTCTCCTCGTTCTGCGAGTTGATGGGACATATCAAAAGTACTCCAGTGTATAGAGCCTTGCCTCTAAGGTAGGCTCCACATGGTTTGCCTCTTTTTTTAATTTAACATAACGCATCAAGTCGCAATTTGTTTGTTCAGCCATGGTAGACGATCCTCCCTCCACCAAGTGGACAACCAGTACACGTGCCAAATTACCATGTGGACTGCCTTTTTGTACAGAAATGAGCTCCACTGTGTACCCGCGCGGGTGTGGTTGGGAAAGACACGGGAGTACGTGCGCCGTGCATGCACCTCTTCTCTTCGTGCACGTCCCCCACCTACGTGGGTGTGTGAGAGAGATACAAACCGCGTTCGTGAGTGTTTTTTGTTTTGGGGTGGGGGTGTGGGGTGGGTTGGGGGTTGATTTCGTGAATTATTTGTGGGAATATGTGTCAATGACATCTCAAACAAAATTTTGCATGCAATGTGTGTGAAATGGAGGCCTATCCATATCATATATAGAGGGTCGGGCAATCCACAATAAGAGAGGGAGGGGTCATAACTATCGATAGAGTCGAAGAGAGGATCAAGTGGGTGGGTGCGAGATCGATGAAGAGAGCCATCGAAATTGTGTGTGTGTGCAAGTCAAAGATATAGGGCGACTGTCCTACCGGAACGTTAGAGGGCACATGTCAAGTTTGTGTGTGGCAGGGAGACATGACTAGAGCGCTCGATGTATCGGTGTGTGTGTGGGGGAGGGGGTGGGGGAGGAGTAGGCAGAGGCCTAACTATAGAGGTAGAACAACTTGTATATGTGTTGAGAAGGAGAGACCTAGCTATGTCTTGAGGGAGATCGATCGACATCCATACATAACTGAAGGGCGGGAAATATGATGGAACAGAGAGAGAGAGAGAGAGAGAGGAGAGAGAGGGAGGGAGAGGGGTAGAATGTTGGATGGGTGATGGAGTTGCTTCTCGAAGATGGTGGGAGAGGCCTACTAGACAAACTGAGGGTGGAACTACAATGTTATCAATAAGAGTGGGGATGTGTTTCTGTGTGTGCCTGTGCGTGATAGATCTGTCGGGACGCATCCATGGATGATGAAGGGGAACCATGTGTTTGGTAAGCAAACCTAACTAGATCGGTAGATCAATTGTTGTTTGTCGGAGGAAGGGAGATACACAACTAACGAGGTAGATCGATCGATGCCTGGGTAAAAGCGAGTTATAAGGACCTAGCTAGCTATATGTATAGCGAGAGGTTGGTCGGTGTACGTCCATTTGTTAGAGGCAAATAAGGCCCAGCGAGACTGATAGACAGAGAGAATGGAGCTACAAGGTGGTGCGAGAGGCCCAGCTACTAGCTAGATAGGGGGAGGAGTGTGCGGCTGTGAGATCGATGAAAATAGGGGCGAGAGTTTACACGTGTGTGTGACCGTATGAGAGACACAAGGCAAGGACACATAAAGGAGGAGAATGAAGGTGAGTGTGTGTATGTTGTAGGCAGGCATCGCTGGAGAGGTTTATCGATCGGTGTGTGTCGGAAAGGAGTTGTGGAGACTTTGGGAGAACGACCTAAAGAAAAAAATGAATGTGCCCGGTGGATAGAATGCCGAGGGAGGGGGAGGGCGAGGAGGGCGTGTGCATGCACGAGATAAAGTTAGTGGTAGCTACAAAGGTTAGACGATTGTGTGGGTGTAAGAGACTAACAAAGATCATAATTTGGTATGAAAGCGGATTCATATATTTGAATAGGAGATCATAGTGTTTTAAACATCGCATGCATGAATATAGCGGTGATACACGTGCTGTGCACATGTTATACCATAATGTGATAATGCATGGCGTTTGCAACTCACAGCTAAATGCCGAACAATCTAAACCATACTATACATCAAATAATCTCACATTTTATTTGAATTTGTGATAATGTGTGGCATTTGCAGCTTAAACTAAACATAGAACAATCTAAACAATACTATATATCGAACATTCTCACATTTTATTTGAATTTGTGGTGATGTGTGGTGTTTTCAACTCACATCTAAATACTTGTAGGCATAGGGGCGGGGCACCATACATAATGTGATAAACACATTATACATATGAGACATGGTTTAGATTATGAAGATCTAGCTACATCTAGAAATGTAATGTGATTTGAAATCAAAATAAAGTGGATTCAAAAAATCGAGTTCGAGTTCATATAGTACACATAGTTCATATGTAACTCGAGACTAATCATGTGGTGTGCTATGAAGATAATACACAAACGATGGTTTAACTTGATAATAATGATGATTGTAGATCTTATTAAAACAGAGAAACGAATTCAAATGCTTTGACTTTGCAACAATTATTACTGTAGATCTTATTCAAATAGAGAAATGAATTCAAATTTAGTTCATATTGAAGCGGTAGTATATACGTTTGGAATGCACTAAAACATTCATTTGAGTAGTAGGCTGCATGCATTATACACGTAGCGAAATATTTTAATCGAACATAACATGAATTCAAAGTTTTGAATGACATTTGTAGTGCGCATTGATTTGGTACAGTACACGTTAGGCTTGTCCGGAAATTTCAATCCGCGCCTTGTTAGCCCGAAATATTTAAGATATATCTTTGTCTCGTTGTGCTCCAACAACTCCCTCCATCTCAACCCGCGCCTTGCTATTCCGAAATTACAACACGCGTGAAAACTCCCACCTCCTGTGAAATCCCGACACGTGAAATGCCCGTGGTACCCCTGAACCGAAAGAACTTCCTAAAGTCGGTGGGGGTACTTTTGTAACTTACCCCACATTTCGGACAAGCGCGTCCCTAAGCCATGGTTCCCCACTGCCATCCCATACGCCCACCCATTTATACACCGAGGCCGCAAATACCCGCGACGAAACCCCACACCCTGCTCCGTCCGCCACCCAGCCGGAGCCACTTCCCCGACGACGTAGTCCACAGCAACACCTCGACGTCCCTCATCCACCGTACCGGATGAGGATCCATTGTCGATCTCGTCGTCCCGCCGGTTCAGCCACCCCGTCCTCCACTTCCAAGGAGCTACCCCGATGTTCCCCTCGTCTTTCGCGCCACCTCCATTCCCACACCGCCGTCTTCACCTGCACCACCGGAATAGCATCATCATCATCATCGTTTCCTTGGATGAAGTTGCGGCCTAATCGGTGCCACCAAAGAGGTTGTACACTAATCGCCGCATTTTCTTCTTGATTTGATTTCACGATGCTGCCGGTGCTTGGTCCCGAGCCAACACGGCGCGGCTCCATCCACGGCAGTGTCGTTGGCCACTTCCTCCACGGTGACGTCCACATCAGTTGGAGCTGCTCCTTCTTTAGCTCTCGCTCGCGCTGCTGCTCTACTCTTCCTCTCGGTCCCCTGCCTGGTCTGCTCTTGCTATTCCTCTTGTTTGTGCTGCTGCTCTTGCTCTTGCTCTTGCTTGTAATGCTGCTCCGATTTAGCTACACTTAAGTCGACTGAATCGACTTTTGGGTCAGTCGATTTTCAGGGGGTGGGGGTGGCTCGCCGGGGTGAAGGAAGAACCAGCCGCAACAAAATTCAGTTTCGACAGCAAAATTCAGTTTCCACAGCAAAATTCAGTTTCGACAGTTAAGTTCAGTTTCGACAGTTAAGTTCAGTTTCGACAGTTAAATTCAGTTTTGACAGTTAAGTTCAGAGATGAGCGGCTGATGTATTTTACATCTAGCACTTTGTGGTTATGTATTTTACGTCATGTATTGGAGATGCTATTAGAATTCCACTCAGGTTAACGTGTTCGTTGTCTCTCTTGTCCTGCTTTAGCCTCGGCGTCATACAACTCATCGGAGCTGCTCCAACGACGAAACCCTCCATCACAGCGGAGCAGTACCTCAGGCTCCATCTCCAGCCGCCTAAGATCTTCTCCCCCTCCTCCGACAGCAAAGTCAGCTGGAGCATCCTCACCGGCCAACCCAATCACGCTGAGATCAACATGGCTTGACCAAAGAGGTTGTACACTTATTGCATCTCTTTTTTACTCTACATGTTATATATATTGTTCACTGAGCACACAGATTTGTTCCTTTAGTGTCTCCTTGAAAGAAAAAACGTAGGAATTTTAATTTTCACTTGTCCTCCTTTTCAAATTCCTATTCATGAAGCACAAGACTAGGAGATAGTAGCATAATAGCGTTATAATCGTACATTTTCTTGTGGTTTGACTTAATCTCACCATGTTTCTTTGCATCTTGTGATCTTCCAATTGTTGTGAATCAAACATCCAGATTGGCAGAAATCCTGTGTTTCTAAATTCTTTGTTTTGCACGTGCATTCCTATCCTATTCCTATCTATTTCCTATCCCTGCATTGTTGGAATCCTCCAATTCAAACAAGCTCTTACAGAATTATTTCTCTTACAGATAGTTGTCAAAGAAAACTTTGCGTGGTTTGTCCCGCTCCTGCTGCGCCGTCGTCCACCCTAGCTCAGCTGCTCCAACGACAGAAGGGTCCAGCACAGCAGGGATCCAGCCTCCAGACTGTCTTTCGCCACCTTAGATCTTCTTCCCCGCTGCTGACAGACATGAAAACTACATTACCATCATCAACCGAGCAGATGACCTCGAGGACTACACGGGTCCGCAAGAGAGGTCGCACTCTTTCGTGTCTGCTTATGTTATGCATCGCTTAATATTACATGCTACTTTATCGTCCCGTTCACCGATTAGACTCTGAGTCAGCTCCAAACTAATGGTCAAACTTGAGTTTTTAAATGGTTGTGGGATACATATCGGGGCCGCAATCAATAGTATCTATCTACTTTCTGGTTAATCTCCGGTGTCTACTATGAGTATCATGTTGGGTGGGAAACAAACAGTAAAGAAGCCATCATCTGTATTTTTAACTGAAGCCATTATCTGCCTGCTATTATTGGTTTTGGGTCTATCCACAGGTTGCTACCATCACTCTGGATTTCTGCATGCACTCCTTACATAATCTCACTATGTTTTGTTCCTATGCATGATAGTTATTGTAAACAATGGAACTGAACATGTAGGGCAAAAGAGACGATCCTTGCGTGGCAATAAAACTTCATCCAGACGTCGCTCCATGGTAGGCACAAAGGCAACCCCCTCCACGCATTTCGGATTGTAATCGAGAGGAAGATATCTGTTCTGAGGGGGATTCAGAAGGAGAAGACAACTCCTATTTACGCCCTAAGGTCTTCGCTCTAACTTGGCATGCTGATGTTGGTTATATCATGCATATGGTGTCTTGCATTGCTTAGTTTATACATCAAATATGTCATCTACTTAGTTTAGACATCCTTTGGGCGAATTCCATCTGTTTAGTTTATTCATCGTTTATGTGAATTATGCAACGCCATCTTGTTTAGCAGGCATCATATATGTGAATTTTGCAATGCCATCCTGCTTAGCCAGTCATCTTATATGTAAATTATATCAAGCCATCCTTTTTTTGTTACATATTACATTTGTCGACAATGTTAGTACATTCAACTGCTCTTCATGTGCATCAGCCATTTGACACGGTGATGGCAAATTCTGGAGTGAAAACAAGGTCTTCAGAGCAGACTATGTTATCTGACGAAGCGCATATCTCGCTGGTTACGGATAGCTCCTCAGAGGAGGATTTAGAGACAGATGACTAGTCCTATCCCCCCCCTGAGGTGTATGCTCTAACTTGGCAGGGTTATGTTGCTCATATCGTGCGTATGGTGTCTTGCATTGCTATGTCATTTGACTAGTTTAGACATGCTTTGTGTGAATGCCACCTATTCAGTGTCTAATTACCATATATGTGAATTATGCATTGCCATCTTGTTGCAAGACATTATATATGTGAATTATACAATGCTATCTTGTTGCAAAGGCATTATATATGTGAATTATGCAATGCCATGCTGTTTAGCCAATCATCATGTATGTGAATTATATCATGCTATCATTTTTTTGTATTACGTGTTCCATTTGTCGACAACGTTTGTATATTCAACTACTCTTCCTGTGCATCAGCCATTTGAAGCGGTGATGGAAGTATCTGGAGTGAAAACAAGGTATTCAGAGCAGACAATGCTACCTGCTGAAGCAGACATCTTGCTGGTTACAGAGAGCTCCTCAGAGGAGGACTCAGAGACTGATGACCAGTCCTATTTCCCCCCTGAGGTCTATGCTCAAACTTGGCAGGGTTATATTACCCATGTCATGCATGTTGTCTTGCATTGCTTAGTTTTTACATCATATATGGATTGCCATCTGCTTACTTGCTTACTATATAAATCATATATTTGAATTATATCATGCCATCATGTTTATATAGTACATACACATCATCTATCTGAATTATGGCATGGCAACCCATTTAATAAAGACATCATATATTTATATCATCTCATCCTGTTTAGTGTTTACAGTCATCATATTTTGAATTATGGCATTCTATCTATGAATGTATGTGAATTATGGCATGCCAACCTATTTAATAAACACATTATATAGTTATGTCATGTCATCCTATTTACATAATCTCATATTTTGAACTATGTCTTTCCATCTTTTTTAGTTAGCCATCATAATGTGAAATTGTGTATGCTATCTTGTTTAGTTAGCCATCATATATGTGAAATTGTGTCATGCTATCATGTTTGGTTAGACAACATAAATATGAATTATTTCATGCCCTCTTTTATTCCCCACTATCCATTGCACCTGTCTATCATACATTGTCTATACTTTCAATTACTTTTCTTGTTTATCAGCCATTTGAATTGGAAAGCGTGATGGCAGTATCCAAGGGAGTAACAACACGGTCTTCAGAAAAGATAGTGCTACCAGTTGATGCAGATAGAACCACGATTGTACTTGCCCAAGGACGAGATCCACCACACATAACCCAGACTCTCGCAGATTGTACCCCTACCTAGTTGGACAGAGAACCAGCTACACCCCTTCTAACCCCAACCCCGGCGGATAGTAACCCAGTTCCAGTTGACACAGCACCGTCTCCACCACAGAGCACCCAAACACAAGCAGTTAGTAAGGGAACTGCAGTGCCCAAAGCATGAGGACCACCACTCCGAATCCCAACTCAACGCTTGACGGAGAAGAAGATTTGTTCTCAGGTCAGGTTCTATAGCTATCGTCCATACTCCTTTGCTCTTGCATTACTGTATTTACTCATACCAACTATTTTCAAATTTGAAGGATGGAATTGAAACTCCAATGGCGCAACAGGTATGTTTTAAACCTGTTTCTTTAACTGGATTGCTGTTGTAACCTGCTCTATGTTGATTTCAGTTTAAATTGAATAAACAATTATGTTCTCATGTCATGCACATTACAAGTGTTGTTATTGCTCTATAGTTTCCCACACTTATATTCTGTCTATTCTGCTTTGTCTTGAACAAATATTATTTGAACTGTGTCTCTATCTTGATTTGGCAACAAAAACTAGAATGATATAGACCATAAAGTGACCATGGTACATAGATATATGTTTATTTCATGTTGTTATCCTGTCCACTTTATTACTGAACTCATTTACCAAAATGAGTTTCATATACAACATGGTAAACATGTGATGTGTCTACTTGTTTCTCTTTTAGAATGCGGACAAAATATTGGAGAATAGTACTGCGTTATCCAATGGTAAAGGAAGTAATGCGGATAAGGTTCAAGATAGTGAGACATCCCGGTTGGTCTCCAAGAAAGCTGATAAAAAATACCTTGACGACAATGAGAGAACCCAAAAGTCCTGTCTTGATGTAGTGTTCGAGTTACTCGCTACTACTGCTGGCACAAGCTCTTCGAACTCGCTGCCTGAATCAGTTCGTCTTCTTGAGTCTCAACTTCAAGTTGAAAGACATCGATCAGATGTGCTGCGACAGGAAGCTGAGGGACTAAGGAAGTCCCTGCGGAATTCAGATGCATATTTCCTGGTGCAACAGCAAGCGCTGGAGGATTTAAGCGCCACGCAAGAGAAAGTTAATATGCTTGCTAAGCATCTTACCAGCATTATGGGTACCCAGGATATTGTTTCTTGAGATCTTCTGAAGTGGTTTCAGTTCTGGATTTGTTTTGCTGCGACGTTTATTTGCGCTGGTCGCCAACTTTGACAACCAGTGTATATGATATGCTGCTTTGTTCCCTATATTTGCACTGGTGGCGAACTTTGATGCCCAGCGGATGTAATATGTGTAATAGCTGTGATAGCCTAGCGTTAGTTGCTTGCTTATTTGTTTCCTTGTTGTCTTGTTTATTTGTTTGCTTGTAGTCATTGCAGTTCTTTTTCCGCGGTTTGCTAGTGGCTGCAATAACCTATTTTTTAAAACTAGGCCACAATAACCATGGGCTAATATTTACTGTAGTGACACTGGGTCTCCTATGGGCCGTAGAAACAGTGGGCCTTCTACGGGCCGTAGAAACAATGGGCCTTCCACGGGCCATAGAAACAATGGGCCTTCTGCGGGCCGTATCATCAATGGGCCTTATACAGGCCGTATGATCGAATGGCCAAACATGGGCCAAACAGACCGCATTATGGCCGTTAACGGGCTAGAGATGGAATCGTCCGTTCATGGGCAGACCATAACGGGCCATCGTTAATAGGCCATATTTGATGACGCTATGAAAACGGCCCAACGTATTAACGGACCACAAACGGGCCGACTGTAACCATGGGCTGAATTTGGCCCACATTTGGCCCACAAGTAGAAAATGACAGTAACGGGCCGTAAGTAAACGAATGCTGGAAATGAGCCCAAGAATAAATGGGCTCTGAGAAGGCTGAAAGATAACATGGGCTGGAAACGGCCCAACGGAATAACGGGCCGTTAATGGGTATAAGGTGAAACACTGTTCATTACGGGCCAGTTCCACCATGGGCCGATAATGGGTGTAAAGTGATACAGTGTTCATTACGGGCCAGTTTCACCACGGACCGTTAATAGGCCAAGAGTTACAAAGGGCCTCATATGGGCCGAAAGATGTCAAGGGCCATACATGGGCCAGAAGTGAAAATGGGATGGAATCATATTGGATGGCCCAGATGACGCTACTGGGCCTAATTCGGATAGGGCGTAACGGGCCTTGGGTTAGCGGGCTGTAAATGTGCTATATGCGAACATGCCGTTAACAGGCTTTCCATGGGCCGGCCCGCCACCTTTTGACCAAGTCGAACGGACCGACCTTTTCACAGGAATGGGCCTCTGTTGGGTCATGCCACGTGTCGACGTATCATAGGCTCATTCTGTCCAATGAGTGGATGGCATCTGTCCCAACGATGAGCCGACACGTGTTTCCTCCAGCCAATGATGATTTTACACGTGGAAAATCCCCAGTGGTCGGGGCTGTTAACGGGTTATCGGATCCAAAACCTGACCCCATAGCTTAACGGCGTTCCGTTATGGTGGATGCCATGTGTCAATCACCCTTGATGAAATCACTTCTGTGACGCGTGATTTATCATCATGGAAGTGGACACTTCCGTGATGATAATTTTGGTAATGTCATGGAACACTTCTACGACAGCACAGGTATGACTATCTTGATTCTATCATAAAATCGTCATGGATGTACATGCATGACAAAAAATGCGACCTACTGTGACAAACACGTATCATCACGGAAGTGTATTTTTTTTGTAGTGAAACCTCCTACTGTGGGCCGTTAGATCTCAGTGAACTCGTATCACCATAGAATCTACGGTGCAAGAGCACCTCATATCCTCCCGTGCGAGAAAACATAAGGTGCTATCGCAGCTTGGATGCTACGGGGATACGAGCTTGGAGGTCGTTTGATCTGAGATCCAATGGCATCTGAGCAGTCTTTGTGCTTGTAAGCAGTGGCCAAACTCTTTTGGGGCTTTTCTGCAAAAAACCATTTGAACCACCAAGGAGGTGTTGGGTCACAAATCCAACGGCTCCGAAGAGCTTGTATCACCAAAGCATCTAAGGTGTGGTAGCACATGATATTCTTACATATAGGAGAATATGATGTCCTCCTTCATCTTAGATGCTACGGTGATACGAGCTTCGAGGTCGTTGGATATGGGATCCAAGGGCATCTGAGTAGTTTTTGTACAAATTGTGTGCAATTCTCAAACTCATCAAGGTTTCCTATAAAAATATTAAGACACATCATGTGAGCTGCTATATCTCAGATCTACAAGCTCCAAGAAACTCGTATCGGCATATAGCATCTAGGGTATGGGGGCACATGATATTCTCCCTGGGAGGAGGGGTGGGGTGCACAACCAATCGGTGGTTGGGAGGGTGGGGACAAATATAATCTAAACAACCCTAAACAGAGCTCCACAATTTTATCTAAGGTCGAGGGGTTGACCCCCGACAATCATAGCTCCGCCTAAACACAACATTTGCATGTATGTAGTACTACACTTAATATTCATGTTTCAGTTTCATGTTCATTTTAAATATTGAACTGAGGACCGTGCATGTCTTACGTTTTACTCCCTTCGTTCCTAAATATTAGTCTTTTTAGAGGTTTCAATTGGACTGGCACATACAGATGTATATAGACATATTTTAGAGTCTAGATTCACTCATTTTGCTCCGTATGTAGTCACTTGTTGAACTCTCTAAAAGACTAATATTTAGGAATAGAAGGAGTATTTTTGAATTCGTGTCATACATGCATGGTTTGGAAAAATAGATGCACTATACTTATTGGATTGTTGTTGTGTTCGTGTCTCTCTCTCTCTCTCTCTCTGTGTGTGTGTGTGTGTGATATATACAAAGTTTTCTCACCTCCATATTGTTCATCTTTTAAATTTGAATTTGCATTGGAAAACTTACTAGGGATACCATGAAATGTGAAATCCACGTTGATATCACTATATCACAAACTCACTCTAATTCAACAACTCGTCATAAATCAATTACCACATTGAGATTAGTATTTGCAAGGAAAATATGGGTACTGAAATACACATAGATTCATTCGGCAATTTAAAAGGTTCCTTTCATATTCTCAAATGGTAGGACCCCACGGCGTACCAGCCAGACCTTGGCTCGTGTTGATCCTAAAAAAATAAAAAAAATAAAAAAACGGGCTCGTGTCCTTTGGTGGCGTGCGTGGTACGCACATTAGGCAACCCCAACCAGTCGAGCCTCAGCGTTTCAAGTCGAAATATCTGGCGGCCAGAATTCCAGCCCTAGGAAATTCCCCTCATGTCCCCGATCCATAATGACTACCGATGAACAACGAAGGGATGCTTTAGTAACTAGTCAACGTTACCTACCGTGCCGAGCATGGTTCAATTCCCTTAGTCGGCCCTGATGACCCACAAGTGTAGGGGATCTATCGTAGTACTTTCGATAAGTTAGAGTGTCCAAGCCAACAAGGAGCAGAAGGAAATGTTAAGCGGTTTTCAGTAAGGTTTTCTCTGCAAGCACTGAAATTGTAGGTAATAGATAGTTTTGTGATAAGATAAATAGTAACGAGTAACAAGTAAATAAAGTAAATAAAGTGCAGCAAGGTGGCCCAATCTTTTATGTAGCAAAGGATAAGCCTGGACAATTTCTAATAATGAGAAAGGAGCTCCCAAGGACACATGGGAATTATCGTCAAGCTAGTTTTCATCACATTCATATGATTCGCGTTTGGTACTTTGATAATTTGATATGTGGGTGGACCGGTGCTTGGGTACTGCCCTTACTTGGACAAGCATCCCACTTATGATTAACCCCTATTGCAAGCATTCGCAACTACAAAAGAAGTATTAAGGTAAACCTAACCACATCATTAAACATATGGATCCAAATCAGCCCCTAATGAAGCAACGCATAAACTAGGGTTTAAGCTTCTGTCACTCTAGCAACCCATCATCTACTTATTACTTCCCCGTGCCTTCCTCTAGGCCCAAATATTGGTGAAGTGTCATGTAGTCAACATTCACATAACACCACTAGAGGAAAAGACAACATACATCTCATCAAAATATCAAACGAATACCAAATTCACATGACTACTAATAGCAAGACTTCACCCATGTCCTCAGGAACAAATGTAACTACTCACAAAGCATATTCATGCTCATAATCAGAGGGGTAATAATATGCATTAAGGATCTGAACATATGATCTTCCACCAAGTAAACCAATTAGCATAAACTACAAGGAGTAATCAACACTACTAGCAACCCACAGGTACCAATTTGTGGTTTTGATACAAGATTGGATACAAGAGATGAACTAGGGTTTTGAGAGGAGATGGTGCTGGTGAAGATGTTGATGGAGATTGACCCCCTCCCGATGAGAGGATCGTTGGTGATGACGTTGGTGATGATTTCCCCCTCCCGGAGGGAAGTGTCCCCGGCAAAACAGCTCCGCCGGAGCCCAAGATTGATTCTGCCAAGATTCCGTCTCGTGGCGGCGGAGTTTCGTCTCGTAAGCTTACCCACGATTTTTTCCAGGGTAAAAGCTCTCATATAGCAGAAGATGGACACCGGAGGCCCACAGGGGGCCCAGGAGACAGGGGGTGTGGGCCCCCTGATGTATTTCTTTCGCTCAATAATTCTTATTAATTCCAAAAACATGTTTTGTGGAGTTTCGGGATTTTTGGAGCAGTGCAGAATAGGTTTCCAATGTTTTCTCCTTTTCCAGCCAGAATTCCAGCTGCCGGCATTCCCCCTCTTCATGGTAAACCTTGTAAAATAAGAGAGAATAGCCATAAGTATTGTGATATGATGTGTAGTAACAGCCCATAATGCAATATATATATATATAAGCATGATGCAAAATGGACGTATCAGCCGCTCGTCAAGGACACCCGTCAACTGCATTGCCTAGTACTACTACTACTACACCAGGATGATCACAGAATTGAGCCCGTTTGTTCGTGCCTAGTACTTGAGTTAATATATCAGGCAATGCACTGGTACAGAGGGATTATCCTTTTACTCTGCATATATAACTTGTCTGAAGTCTAACTAAGCAAAATGTTTGACCAAATCCTTTCTTAAAAAATACAACAAGACAGATGTACGGCTTGAAAATTTATTGCATGATGCAGGTTATGATATTGTTTCAAATCCTGGATCTTAAATTTCAGAAAATCCAAAAGTGAGCATAAATTCTTGAAACTGAGCATGGTCACGTGATATGGCACAAATATTACTTCATAAGTTTATTCTTCAATTTGAGATATGTTGCTTATGACAAGTTGCACAAATGAAGAGCCAAGGTATTTTGGAACAAATACCTGTCACGTTAAGGCGAACGCTTTCACTATTGAAACCGTGGGCATTTATATGCCGCCACGAGTCCTTGCTTCTCATCGGCAGGTGCCATCCGACAAGCGTGTGAGTCGACGGGAGGCGTGCGAGCAGACTGCTGCGCCGGCTGACAGGGAGGTGTGCGAGCAGACCGCTAAGTAGGCTCACCGGGAGGCAAGCCCTTTGACCAGGCTCCGCCGCCCACCTTCATCCCAACTGCTCCCACTTTTAATGTCGTCGGCGCCGCTGTTTAAAATCAACCCCGCACTACTCGGTATCGCTACAATCTTCTCTCTTCCTCTCTAATTCTCCTGTCGTCTACCTCCAACTAGCCTGACCCAAACGTACGCCATGCCGCATCACGATGGTCTGCCCTTAGTGTTCCAGTTTCCTGAGGAAGACACCCATCCGGAGTCTCAAGAACATAAGGCGCTTTGGGACGAGCTTGAACTGGCCTTGCGGGAAGACGTCGCGCCTGTCCCCGCTCCCGTTCCTGCTCCCGATGCCCCGATTGTGCCAGCACCCATCCCCATGGCATTGATGGGCTGGGAGCCGCACATTGTCGCCGAGCTTGATCCCGCGGGGTTCCACGAGGTCCCCGTCGACTTTCACGCACCCGTGAACCTGCCAGCACATGCGCCTGCGTGTGCACTGACACGCACGCCCGTGCCGGTGCCCGTGCACCTGCCAGCGCATGCGCCTGCGCGTGCACTGACTTGCGTGCCCGTGCCGGTGCCCGTGCACACGAATGTCTCCACCGCGCCGTTGACAGCGCCTATCCCCGCGCGGGTACTAGTGCCCCCCTCAACGGCATGGATGGCCGCCGTCGACCGCTTCCTTGCACCAATGCCAGTCCCCTCCTCCCACAAGTTGACTCGCTCCGAAGTCCAGAACATTTTGGCCTTCCTTAAAGCTAGGCCAACGTCCAGGAGTACACCAACAACGGCGCAAGACGTAGCCGTCGCCGTCGGTCAGTGGCCTGACGACACATAGAGCACGGCAGAGGAGCCGCTTCCCACTGCAAGACGCCCCCGCCGCCGTCACGTAATCTAAATTTGCCATGAAAAACATTCGGATTGCCATGCTTAAAATCCGAACATTTATCATTTCCGTTTATTTTATATCGATCATCGTATAATTTAAAGTCGGAGTCAGACTGAACGAAATCTATGGTTTGATCGATTGAATGTTTTGCTAGAGCCATATCAAATTAAATATAAAACGTCATCAAGCCATATGTATTCCTTGTCATCCAACGACCTAAAATGCTTCAATGTCGAGCGCTCAACACGTTTAGCGTGCAGTTAATTGCATGCCAAAAATAGTGCTAATCACATAATAACACGCAAATAATATCCTAGTACTTAATATCCGCATGCACTTAATATACTTCCAAATTAATGTGCATTGCACGTACACACTGACTAGTGCTGCTAGTACGTGAAACTGGTGTCGTGACTTATGAACGCGTCCAGATATGGTCAACGGCAACATCACCCGCGAGTTCTTCGTGTTTGCCCGTGCGTCTAAACGCAGAAGGCGAGGAGAGAGAGAGAGAGAGAGAGCACACATGGAACCCACAGTAAGTGAAGGCAAATAGTACTAAAAATAATATTACATGTTATCCATTAAATAGGCTGTGGTAATATAAAAACATTATGTGAACAAAGGGGAGGTACAACAAACATTGATGTTCTACGTATGTTGCCTATTGACGTGCGGCTTGAAGGCCCGGTCGCATGTTCGATCCTCGTCCTTTATTTTTTAATCTGTATATGCGTCCAAATTTGTTTCATGACATGTGGGCCCCTTGGTGTGTAGTTTGTAGCACTTTAATTTGTGGGTCGAAGTTTGTTCCATTCCAAGTGGACTATCGGTGTGTAGTTTTGTAGCTTATTTATAATAATTAAAGAGAACAACATAGTTTTTTGCAATAATACCATGGTGCAACGTTGAAGGCGAGAAAGGACGTGCGAGAGAGCGATGACCGGGCCAGAGGGAAATCAACTAGGGGAATTGCGGGGGTTGCAACGGTGTTTGGAGTAGTTGTGGGCCGAATGCTACGAAAATATAATCTAAACTGACCAGAATAAATGCCTACACAAATTAATCGAAGGTTGGAGTGCCCCTCGCAATGTAAATAGCTCTGGGATGGAGAGGTAGTAGCTTCAATGCGTGGAAGATACGGTGTGAGAAAGCAAGGTCAATCGAGAGACATATAGATAGAGAGACAAAGTGAGTGTGGTCCGACATTCATTGAACAGATATATATATGCTCTAGAGAGATATTGTCCGATTAAGCTTTTGACAAGGGTGAGGGCTGTAATATAGAGCTTGAGAGATGATCGAGTCACAGACGTGTAGATATATTTTGTGCGTGGGAGGAAGCAAGGTCAATCGATCACATAGGGTCGCCGTGCGATCGAAAGAGTGAGACGGGTTGGAGAGAGTGACCTAGATAGACAATGCGCGTGAGAGAGTATACAATGTGAATAGGTCGAATTGGGCTCAAACATGGTGATATATCATTTTTGTTCGAGAAAGAGCGAGGTCAATCGAGACATACAGAGAGAGAGAGAGAGATTGAGTGAGCGTGGCCCGCCATGAGGTCGAAAGAGTGGGGGCTTGGATGGACTGACCTAGATAGACAATTTGCCTGAGAGAGTATAGAGTGTGTCGATCGAGGCCCGAACAGGGAGATATATCATTTGTGTGTGAAAGAAAACGAGGTTAAATGAGACTCAGATAAAGAGAGCGAGATTGAGCGAGTGTGGCCCGTCGTGCGGAAGAAAGAGTGAGACAGTCTCGAGGGAATGACCTAGATATACAACGTGCGTGCGTGTGCATGAGAGGTTGGGGGGGCTAGATAGGCAATGCATGTATTAGAGCGAGAGGGGGAGAGGGA
>NC_057804.1:68447444-68448126 GCF_018294505.1 Triticum aestivum | reverse complement strand
CTAAAAACAACATTTGAATGTACATAGTTTGAGACTTAATATCTATGTTTCAATTCGGTGTACATTGTAAGATTTGAACCGAGGACCATGCATACGGGTAATTATTTCAAATTCGTTCCATACTAAGTTTCGAAAAGTTGACATTGACTCAATTTGTTGTGCTTTTTTGTAGGTCATATGTTTGAATCCATCCAAAAGTTTTCTCACTACCATGGTGCTCATCATATACATATGAATTTGTATTAAAAAAGTAGCATGGATACAGTGAAATGTGAAATCGATGTTAGAATTGGAGATCGCTACGTGACACACACTCTAATTCAAATAACTAATTATGTGACACACACTCTAATCCACGTTAGCGTGGATACCGTTTCGATTTTTTTTTCAAGTAACTCCTCATTAATTAATTTATAGTACTCCCTCTGTTCACTTTTATAAGACCTTGAAGACATTTCAGACAATGTGCAAAACAGTTCATTTTAAGTTGTCTAAAACGACTTACAAAAGTGAACGGAGGGAGCATCTCGTTCCGAATGACTGATTATTGCAAGGAAAACACGGGCATGGTAATACATACAGATTCGTTTGCAAATGAAAGAAGATTCGTTTGCATTCTCAAATGTAGGCGCACCAGGCAGACCAGGGTCGTGTCGGGGTGGACGCTGCTTTGGTGCCTTAA
>NC_057804.1:68358354-68446752 GCF_018294505.1 Triticum aestivum | reverse complement strand
GACAAAATAAGTTCACGCTTCCACGTTTCGGATTGAAGTATCTGGCGGCCCCAATTCCAGCCCTGCAAAATCTCTCTTCTCCACCATCCCCTTCCGCGCCTAGATTGCTCAAATCCCTAATTCGCCGCCAACCCAAGAAAATTTCGAATCGCCCCTTGCCTCGTCTCTTTCCCTACCTCTGTGCCGGACGACGATGATGAAGACGACGGTCGCACTTCACCACCGCACCGAAGCTACCTCATCTACGCCCTCGTCCACCGCACCGGGTGGTCCACCGACAATGTCGGCCGCCGCAACCGACGTGCCTCACAGACACCGAGTTCCACCGCATCAGGTGTGCTTCACCGACGCCATCTCCCAGCTCACCGGGGCTACTTCACCGAGCACATCGTCGCACCTCCGCCCCCCGAGGCCGTTGGGGCTTCACCAACGGTCTCGTCCACCGCATCGTAGCACTCCGCTGCCACTCAAGATCTGCATCCGTGCGCGGCCAGTCAACGCCAGTACATCACCCTCAATGGCTCTGAAGTGACCCGCACTCTAGCTAGGCGAGCATGCCCAAACGCCGGCCCAAACTAGGTATCCACACATCACTCCCTTGTGCACTGTTCCAACAATGTTTGGATATCCTTTCACTGCTCTTTTAGCTTACACGCCTATGCAACTCTGACTTTAACTCTTATTTCTTCTGGAGATATCATCTGAAACAAGCAAATCCATTTTTTAGAGAACCATGACGGCGCTACGGGATCTAGTACACATCCTACACACCCGTATACCCTTGTAAGTATCTGTCCTCCGGTACAACATCAAGGTCGATTCCTCTTATTTGATCAACCATTCGCCGTGTCAAAAATGCAGAGGGGGATGCAAGGAGCATAAGGCCTGCACATCCAAGCAAGTGGTAACATGGACTTGTACATGGAACATCCCAAGCACAAGCAGAGCAGTAGTGAGCCTGTACAACAAGCTAGCGCAAGTCCCTGCATTTCATTTAATTCGTACTGGCATTCGTGTATGATTTGTGTAC
Organism: Triticum aestivum; assembly: GCF_018294505.1. Lineage (NCBI taxonomy): Eukaryota > Viridiplantae > Streptophyta > Magnoliopsida > Poales > Poaceae > Triticum > Triticum aestivum. The sequence goes on along the minus strand of NC_057804.1, from coordinate 68,445,722 downwards.
AGTGGAGGATCCACGAATTCAAGTTACCAGGGGCGAACATTTAACTTAAAAAATATGAAGGCACTTGCACTCCGGAAATCAACATAACTTGAGAAATGTGAAGCTACATGCACTTTGAAAACCAGCTAATGATCCAAAGTAGTTCAGATTATAAACACTAAATGATGCAAGCACCAAAAAACACAAAATGCAACATGGTGTACAAGGACTACAAACATGGTCTGTACCTGCTTGAATTATTCGTTCTCTGGCTGAAAATATCAAAGTGTAATTGTGCCTATAACCAGTGCGCAAACTTCATATCAATATATCTATCCTGCACAAGTATGCCAATAGTTTCAGACAGCAGATTAGAAAAGTATTTATGCTATGTTGTCATGATACGGGGACTTTCTGGTAGATGGCCTCGACGTTTCCTCAAGCTATGAAAATGCACTATAATTTGCTTGTCATCAATGCGTGCAAATCTCTGTCTCTCTCAACATAGCAGATCATCATTAGACACTAAATCCTTCAATGAGCTTGCAAAATGCTTTCATTAGATCCTTCATTAGACACTATATGTTCATCACCAGGAGCATGTAAAATGTTTGCATCAAATCCTTCATTAGCAGTTTGTTCATTAGACACTTCAAGCTCAAGAACAACATGAGCTTGTATGTTTGCATCAGAAACTTGATTAGATACATCAGATTCAGTCAGTTCAGTATTGATTGGGGGAGTTATAAAATAAGTAGAAATTGGTTTCATTTCCTCATAGATTCCCTACATACAAGCAGTTTTACAACACAGTCAGGTTTAACTATTGGCCAGAAATTGAAGAGTTGAATTAGATATAATCAGGGATGTGATGTACCTGCTCATTGCACATGCTACTCTTCCAAGCTGCGACTATTTGTTTGCGCAAGCTCGATGCCAAGCCCGTGCTGCTGCCGCTGCCTCCCACGCAGCCTACACCCAGGGTTGGATCTTCATCTTCTTGTCCTTCCATTCACTTGAAGCCCGGCGACCGCCCTCCAACCACGGCGCGAGGAAGTGTTGTGTCGGTCTGTCCAGCGGCGGCTAGGTTAGGAGCAAACTAGACTGCAGGCTGGAGCGAATGAATTGGGATTTTTCCTGCCGTCGATCGATATGGGAGGCGCCCGTTGGGGCCGCGAGCCTACTATAGGGCATGCCTTGCACTTATGTTATTGGCCCATCCAAATTGAAACATTTTCTTTATTTTTTTACATTGCCTGCTTGTGCGTTGGGATGAACAAAACTAGCCTGGGCCAACCTAGACGACTCAAACTAGGTGCACACTTTCCAGCCCACCTGAGGCGGCCACCGATACCAGCCCCTATGGTGGCGTCGCCCCTTTTTGCGTGTATGATTGGGTAGTGAAAAATATTCCAGTGGCGCTTTTGATTTACCCGCAGAATGGTTGAATTGCTTGTTTCTATGAACTGAGTTCGCCAATAATGTGAAGGATGCCAGTCTTTTCATCGTATTGTAGATTTCTTAGATCTCGATATGCCAAAAGTAATCGCATGAAATATACAGTAAAAGCCAGTGTCATGTGTGTGGCTACAACTAGTCTAAATACACGTCCTCATATAACATATCAAGGATGCACCATCTTACCAGATTAACCATTCGACTTACCAATGCAGTGTGGGAAGAAAGAAGTATTGGGACTGCGTATCCAAGCAATTGATGCCATGGACTCCTTCGTACAACCTTGTAAGCGAAAAAGAAGTTGCAGTGTGCCTGTACAAAGAACTAGCGTAAGTTCAGTTACCTGCTTCTCGGAATTTTAGTTAGCCACTTATTGCAAAATTGTTCAATTATGTTGCTTGGCTTAATTTAGTTTGCTACTGATTACATAATGCCACATCCTGTTAATCCTATTGTAGACTATGCCTATCTATGTGTTTGATACTTACTGTTAAGAATTACCTATTTGCCTTAACTTAAATATCTACTTGTTTGTTTAACTGCTTTGCTGCTGCAACAGCGGGTTACAATGATGTTAATAACTACTTTTCAGCATCCAATTGAAACTCTTTAATTCCTTGTTTGTTTAACTGGTTTGCTGCTATAACTCTCAGTTGAGATGTTTTGCTAACTTCAACTTTTCTGAATCCAATCGGAACTTTAATGGCAAAACAGGTTAGCCCAAGATCAAAGAGCGAGGTCCCCATGGATGTTGCATCATCCCACAGCAGTGGCATCAGCCCAATCGTGCATTATGAATTGCCAACTACTGATGCTCTAGAGGCTAAACTAGTGGTAGAAAGAGATTCTCCTTCTGCACTTAGAGATGAAGTTGACATGTTGAGGAAGCAAACAACACAATCACAAGCAGTACTCAAGACAACCATTAAATATTTGGTGGATTTCAAAACGAAGCAAGCTGAGACTGACCACATTGTTAAGGTCCTGAAGGAAAGAAGGAAATTAAATTCCCACTTGGTAAATAATAGGTGAAATGTTCTTTCCATCGTTGAATAACCTTTGTGTTGTTTGTTCATGTAATCAATCAAACCATTTGTTTTAGAGATCATGTAATAATTGTTTTTTGTTTTTTGTTTTTTAGTTTGTAATTTTATTTGAGCACAAGTTTGTATTAATTGATAAGACTCGCAGACATTTCATTTGGATTGTTGTGGCAGACCTACAAATATGCCAATCGGGCTGAATGTGCATTCAGCACTAATAGAAGTATAGATGGACCATAAGTGGCATGCATCGGAAAGGGCCAAGATGCTGGCTAAAAAAGGATGTTGTTGTAGCAAAAAAAAGTACAGTGGCCTGGCTTATGTATGTTAGTTGATATTATTGATCCATATACTCTATAAGTGTTTATATGTCTGTTAGCTCTGTACATTCTTGGTTGATTGACTCGGTATTTGAATCTTGATACATCGCTTGTGTACATATCTAAATGGGAGTACACATTATGATGCGTGTAACATTTGAGTTGGACATGAAGTGTTTCAAATATTCGAATTCACCTTAAACTGGATTCTAGCTTCTGAATTTGAGTATCGGCATTTGTAAACCATATTCATATATGACAGTGGAATACATCTTTGTCGTCCTTTTGAAGATATATAAAAACACATAGAATGATTTATAAAGATTCATATAGGAATACAAAATGGATTCGAATTTAGTTGCCAGGGTAAACATGGATGCTTGTTGTCCCAAAATTCGAAAGAAGCAGCAAAATGTCCACTTCCACGTCGGCTGCCGAAGCCAAGTGTTTGGGAGATGGAAATTACTGTCTATCCATTACACGGACAATCCATCGGCCTGATTTCCACTGCTCTAAATAGGGGTAGGTTAGTAACTTCAATTAGACGTGACACGACCGCCTCTGAGCCCATTCCGACACGGTGGGCGTCAAACATGGGCAGCAAAACACATTTGATTCAAGCTCGTCCGAAAGACCTCTGTTTCTCCCTCCATTCCCCATTCATACACGATGGGCGGCAAAATAAACTCGACTCGGCCAAGATCGATGTAGGCAAATATTTTCAATAGGGGCAGGTTTGTAACTTCACTCAGACGTGACACAACCGCCATACCTGTCAGCCCCGTTCATACATCGTGGGCACCAACCATGGGTGCCAACCACCCTCCCCTCGCCTGAAATCGCTCTGGGCAAATATTGGCGAGATGCGAGATTACCGTCCTATCCCGAACCGACGAGACATCCAAATTCTAAACGGGGGCTAAGTTCGTAACTTTCCAATATTTTGGACAGGCGCGTCCCAAAAACATGATTCCCCGTACCTCTCCCTCCATTTTCCCATTCATACACCGTCCACGCTAGAACACCCCATCCCCACACCAGCCTTCGTCTGCCACCCCATCCATCGCCGCCGTCCTCCACCACATCCATCGCCACCGTCCTCCACAATGCTGGAGTGCCTACCAAGACCGCATCGTCCACTGCTAGAGATGGACGTTTCTCATCCATGGAGACGGACCAATAGCCTTGCATTGCGTCCTCTTGCTTCATCGGCGCCATCGTCCTCTTTGTTGGGGCCGCTCACACGACCTTCTCTTCCACCACAATGGGACTTATCCCCCGATGCACCCGTCTACTGTCGCAGATCTGCTTCAACGCCACCGATAGCCATCACATCCCCGATGCCTACACAACGCCGCAAGAGAGGTGGTACTTCATATCTCCTCAACTTTTTGATCTCAACCAGAAAATAGATCTTAACTTGGTTACTCTACTTTCTTTTCAGCTCTTAGAATTTAGTTCTTAGTTTGATGCAAACAATGGATGCTAAATATCATTTCTCCTATTTGCATCTTCAAATCTGCCATGGCACAGCCATAATACGGTTTAATTGATCATGCTTAGGGTTTAATTGATCATGTTGGTTCCATGGTGGTTTCTTTAATAGAAATCGGAGGAAACCCTCTTTTGCTAAAAAAATATGCTTAGAGTTTCACCCTTTTATGATCACTATACGATCAGAATACGTGCTTCGTGTCATGATAACACTGCTCCACCCATCAAGCTAAACAAGCTTAGTTGTTCAAATATGAATCTGATATTATTAAAACATAATTGTTTAATTGTTCAGCTAAATGTTCCTAAATTAGTTTCGAAAATGCATGTTCACCGCTCGGGTGTGTATCTCTACAGGGTGCCCACGATGGGTCGGCCCACCCTGGGATTTTGGGTCGTCCTAGGCCCCGATTCCCCTCTGTTCTGTTGCACGCTTCCGATCTCTACTCGCCCCCAGCCGCCTGCCTCGCCAGCAACTTGCTGTCCCCGGACGGCATGACTCTAGGAGGAGACGCCGGACTAACAGGAGGCCAGGAGCCGCTCGCCCAACAGTGTCACCGCTGCCCGGGCGTGCCGTCGTGCCTACCTTCCCAGTCCGTTCAGGGCTCAGGCGTGCAGCACCCACCAAGCCAACCCGATTTGTCCTGAGATACGTCCTCAACACTCAGCAGCCACTCCTCATCACCCATTTTCTAATTGATTCATTACTCATTAGGCAGGACTGTCATTAGGGTTTGTTGTGTGCTCAGTGCTGCCTACACTTAATGGTTCAGATGTATTTCGGCAATCCTTAGTACCTCTAAAGTTCACAGGGTTTTCAAAATTATGGCCCCCAGAACAAACACTAGTCATTTTGGATAATTGGTTGTAGTGACATTGACCCAGATTACTACTGCAAGCCAGGTTTGTTGACAATTTTACTTGTCTTTCTTACTCATTCGATATAATATCCAATTATTCACGTCGATTAGTTGCAAACAATAAGTGCCAGACAAACTTCTTCATTCAGATTTTGGACGGTCTCTTACTGCAGTTACAATTCTGCATACTTGTCCTGGTAAGCTCACAAGTAAATGATTGATTCACTACATCTATGCTTGCCTTGTCATATTTGTTGTCAATATTCTTTTAGGGTGGACCACCCTATTTCTAAATACTGGAACCGTAGACATGAGTGAATAGTATTTCTCTATGTGATCTCTTCCATCATGTGTGGGCAACGAACACTGCATTGTATAGAAAGAAAGTGTCATTTCTAGCTTTTACATAGGTTTCGATCTTTTACATGGAATACAATTTGCCTACTTGCTTTGTGTCGCACTACCAACACTCCACCCTTGAAGCTAAACATTATGCCACTCATAATTGCTTACTTTATTTGTTCAAATACGAATTTCATATGATTCTAATATTCCTACTTCAGTTTTGAAATGTGTGTTTGCCTGTTATAGAGACATAAGGGGTTTGTATTTCTGTGTGTGGTCTGGTCAGCACGGTTGGGGGTGAACTTTGCATATGCAGGGGTTTATAGGGAGACACTCTTCGAGTTGAATCCGCAATGCATTCCATAGATAATCTGACTACTTTTTATGTTTTCATGAATCTCAGATTCTGAACAGCATCATAATGATTACGAGCTTGCGCGCATGAAAAGAATAAAGCAGAACAATGCCATGGCTGTCAAACTTGGCATTAAGGGACTGAAATCAAGTGTGGATGCAATGCAATGCAAATGCTCTCCACCTACAGATGCATGCTCAGAATATGATCTATTTTGAGCTAGAGGGAGACCTAAGTCAATGTAGCTCCCTAGTGGAGGAGTCAGAGGAAGATGCCCTATCTTATTCACCCATCAAGGTACTTGCTCTAACTTTCCAAGGTTACATTGTTCGCACATATCTTGCAACTGATGCTTTGCATTGCTTCTACTTTGTTGAACTGTCATTATCTTAGTTTACACATCGTGTATGTGAATACGCCCTGCCTATCCATTTTCAGTACATATTCCATCTGTCATCATACCATATTTATCCATTCAAATGTTGTTCTTGTGCATGAGACGTTCAAAAGGAAGAGGGCGATTGTTGATCATGGAGGAGCACAAGCAAAGTATTTGGAAAAGGTAGTGGCACCTGATAAATCAAATAGCCCATTAGGTGTAGTTGCAATATCACCTGACCCACAAAACACCCCAATTCTAGCAGACTCTAGCCCTACTACACTGGTCATTTCTGATGCCCCAACTCAGCAGACCCCAACTGCAGCAAACAGTATGATTATGCCAGTTGACATAGCACCAACTGTACGATGCAAAACCCCCATTCTAGCAAAGAGTACACCAAATCCGGTTGCCAAATCCCTTTTCGAACCAGAGAGAGCCCCAATTGCAGCAAATAGGACCCTTGTTCCATTTCTTAGAAGACGAAGCTTATGTTGTTGTCAGGAACTTTGTGCGCATCTTTCCTTCATGGAAAGATTATGCCGCATACACAGAACAATTTCCAGTATTCCTCTGCAGCTTACGCGTAAGTAATGTACTAATGTTATTCATGGTCATTACTGCATATGTTTCTGCTGACAGAAGACACAAGATTTCATTCTTTTAAATAGGCAGGAGCAAACTGGATTGTGATGACAAGCAAGGGTTGCTTGCGCTTCAAGCACTCGTTGATGAAGTATCATTCCTACCTGAGGCAAGCACGCTTTGATGGCAAGCCTATGAATGAAATTTCTGTAAAGTCTCCGGTGCTACATTTATTCGATGGTGACTGGAATAATCTTGTTACACATTGGTCTCGTCTGCAGCGTAAGGTACTGGCAATGATATCACATCACAATTTGAACTATATTTCTACATTTGCCTTAATGTCTCACTTGTATGAAAACTGTTAGCAGAAGATCATTCGTTCTCAAGGGACCATAGAATCTCGCAACTATACTGCACACTGCATTGCTCTTGTGAGTACCTCTTGCCCTATATGACCATACTTACTTTCATAGCTGTTTGATTATGTAGCATCACTGCACATGTTAGCCTCGTAATCATCCATTTGGTGGACATTATAAGATCCGTATGGACTCTTACATAAATTTAGAATCAACCCAATGCTTTTGAAGAGGTTTAGCTCTGCAGTCCTCTTGTAAGGACTGAACGTGGTCTATCACTGTACTTACATTAACAGCTACTCCCTCCGTCCCATAATATAAGAACATTTTGTATAGTACACCAGTGTTCAAAACACTCTTGTATTATGGAAAGAGGGATTGGTTCATTTTGTAGCATTCTGCATCTTATCTCCCTCGCCCACCATTTACTAAAAAAGATCATATCTATATTTAATCTTACCAACAAGTAGAATACATAGACAATGCCAGTGCAGAAGTGTAGCCCATTGCTCTTGTCAGTACATTTGTCTTGTAACGCTTGTACTTCCAGCAATTGGTAGTTGATTATGTAGCATCAATCTGCATCTTATCTTCAATATCCTCTATCCCTTCCAGTATTATCATATCTATAATTACTATCTACAAAATGTAGAGTACAGGCAATGCTTATGAAGAAGATTCTGTGCTGAAATTCTTGAGTTATACTTCCCTTGACATGGAGAAGGGCATTATAAAGCTGGTGTTAACTGTTAATGTAAGTCATTCCTTCTAAAGCCTTTATCCTCAACTGCTATTTAATTTCCTCATACTCCCTATCGTTTACTGCTGTTTAGTTTGTTGTTTCTACCAAAATGCATGTTCGCAAGAACCGTATGTTCTATGTTTTACTTGTAAAACCAAATTCCTTATTCATACCATGCACATTACTTATTACTCCCTATATGTATGCTTGTTTTTGTGGATCTATAATCCAGTGTGGTGAAGCAGCCCATGTTTGCACCTTGTCATCTCCTGTTTTATCTTACTGATGTGGCTGATGATATGAACAACATGCCATGCACATTATCCAAAATAGATACAATGATTTTCTTTGCCCTTCATCTATGCGTGTTATGTTGACATGGTAATCTAGTAGTGTGGTGAAGCTCCCCGAATTATGAACAATGCCAAATTATGCTATTGATATTTCGAACTTACTCTTTATTTTCTAATTTGAAATTGGATGGAATTGACAGCACAGTTATCGTCTTTGTTTATACACGTGCAAAACCTGTCATCTCTCTGCTTTGTTTCAGGGTGATATGCCTGATGACATGCACAAGTCTGGTGAAGGCTGTGAGACAAACCCAACATATATTGCAGCAAAGAAGGCAAAACATCTTGAAGATAGTGAGACAACCCCAAAGTCTTGTCTTGATGCAGTGTTCAAGTTACTTGAGACTAACAGTCAGACAAGCTCACAAAATTCGTTGTCTGAATCAGTTCGACTTCTTCAGTCCCAAGTTCTAGAAGAAAGGCATTCTGCAACTCAACTTCGACTTGAAGTCCTATCTCTAAGAAAGATTGCGGATAACACCAATGAGAACCTCATCGCTAAACAGCTACACCTGGAAGCTATGACTGACATGCTAGGCCGGTCTCACAGCCTTGCTCAGCAGCTTGCGCAGCAGTTCCCGCAAGGCTAACCTTTCTTGAACTGTCTTGGGAGTGGTCTTGGTCAGTATTATTTTGTTATGCTGCAATGGTGCCTAGTTTTTGTAATCTGCTTCTTTGTTGCGCTTTATGATCACTGGTGGCGAACTTTGATGCCCAGTGGATGTAATATACCTTAAATCCTTTATTGTATAGTGTAGGTTTATTCTTAGTTACTATGCCGTAATTTCTTTATTGTATAGAGTAGGTTTGTTCTTAATTCCTACTAGTTACTGCCATCATTCGCTATCTGAAAAAAAATCAGATGTAGTCAACCGGGCCGAAACATTCGACTCTAACGGGCCTGGTTTTTAGCGGGCCACAATTGGGCAGGCCTGCGTCTTTCTTGGGCCCGAATGATTGGGGCCTTCACACATTGCACCAGGCCCAAACTTACACCAGCCTATATTTTAGTTGGGCCTTTTGTCGACCCAGCGCTTCGTTTGGCCCAGGTAGTGTTGGGCCATTAACAGGCTGAATATTGTACTGGCCTGTTACGGCCGAGATAAAGCCACAGGCCTTTAGCAGGCCAAAATGCATGTTAGGCCTCAATTTTGACTAATCGTCGACGGGCCTTCAGCAGGCCGAAATGTAGACCGGGCCTTTTTGGGCCCAGTTAGCTCACGGGCCGTTACTAGGCTGAAATATATCTCGGACCTTAATTGGCCCACTGATATCATGGGCCTTTAAGAGGCCGAAAGCTTAGTATAGGCATCAACATGCCGAATTACGCAACAGGCCTTTAACAGGCCCAAAGTCACATTGGGCTTAATTGTTGCCACCTTTAGCACGGGCCGTTAGTGGACCCGATGTCTCATCGAACCATATATGGCCCATGGGCAGCACGGGCCATTCCCAGGCCGAAAGTCACACCGGGCTGAAATGGGCCCATGTCTACATAAGGCCTCTAACAGGCCGAAAGTCACTGGGCTGTAGTTGGGCCCAAATATTCGGCGAACAATTAACGGGCCAGATCTGGCTTCGGGCCGCAAATGGGCACAAATATTGGGTGCACAATTAACGGGCCAGATCTGGCTTCGGGCCGTAAATGGGCCCAAATATTGGGCGAACATTTAACGGGTCAGATCTGGCTTTGGGCCGTAAATGGGCCTTTATTAAGTAGGCTGTTATTGGGATTGCCCACTAGTACCTGATTAAGTACTACGGGCCTTTGACTGGGTCGGCCTTTTTAACCTATATGGGCCTCTGTTGGGCCCAGCCACGTGTCGACGTATCATAGGCATGTCTCCTCCAATGGACGGGTGACATCTGGCCCACTAACGAGCTGACAAGTGTTTCCTTCGGCCAATCAGAATTTTACACGTGGAAATTTCCCATTGGTCCGGGCTGTTTTTTCTTAAGGTTATTGGTCCAGGCTGTTAACGGGTTATCGGATCCAAAATCCGACCAGATAGCTTAATAGCGTTCCTTTACGGTGGATGCCACGTGTCGGTCACCCTTGATAACCACTTCTGTGATGCGCGATTTATCGTAATGGAAGTGGACATTACCGTGATGATAATTTTGGTAATGTCATGGAACACTTCTACGACAGCACAGGTATGACTATCTTGATTCTGTCATAAAACCGTCATGGATGTACATGCACGACAAAAAACGTGACCTACTGTGACAAACACGTATCATCACAGAAGCGTATTTTTTCTGTAGTGTTGATTGTCCTCCTTTTGTGTGGAGGTCGGGATCGCATGATGGTTAACTCCTACCAACCCTTCCCCTAGGAGCATGCGCATAGTGCTTTGTTTTTATGACTTGTAGATTTTTGCAATAAGTATGTGAGTTTTTTGTGACTAATGTTGAGTCCATGGATTATACGCACTCTCACCTTTCCACCATTGCTAGCCTCTCTTGTGTCACACAATTTTCGCCGGTACCATACACCCATCATTTACCTTCCTCAGAATAGCCACCATACCTACCTATTATGGCATTTCCATAGCCATTCCAAGATATATTGCCATGCAGCTTTCCACCGTTCTGTTTACTATGACACGCTTAATCATTGTCATATTGCTTTGCATGATCATGTAGTTGACATCGTATTTGTGGCAAAGCCACCGTTCATAATTCTTTCATACATGTCACTCTTGATTCATTGCACATCCCGGTACACCGCTGGAGGCATTCATATAGAGTCATATTTTGTTCTAAGTATCGAGTTGTAATCCTTGAGTTGTAAATAAATAGAAGTGTGATGATCATCATTATTAGAGCACTGTCCCGTGTGAGGAAATAAAAAAAGAGGCCAAAGAAGCCAACGAAAAAAAATATCAAAGAAGCCAATGAAAAAAAAAGATGGGAGAAAAAGAGAGAAGGGCAATGCTACTATCCTTTTTCCACACCTGTGCTTCAAAGTAGCACCATGATCTTCATGATAGAGAGTCTCTTGTTTTGTCACTTTTATATACTAGTGGAAATTCTTCATTATAGAACTTGGCTTGTATATTCCAACGATGGGCTTCCTCAAAATGCCCTAGGTCTTCATGAGTAAGCAAGTTGGATGCCCACCCATTTAGTTTCTTTTGTTGAGCTTTCATACATTTATATCTCTAGTGCATCCGTTGCATGGCATTCCCTACTCCTCATGTTGACATCAATTGATGGGTATCTCCATAGCCTGTTGATTAGCCTCGTCAATGTGAGACCTTCTCATTTTTTGTCTTCTCCACACAACCTCCATCATCATATTCTATTCCACCATAGTGCTATATCCATGGCTTACGCTCATGTATTGCGTGAGAGTTGAAAAAGGTTGAAGCGCGTTAAAAAGTATGAACCAATTGCTTGGCTGAAACCGGGGTTGTGCATGATGGGAGTATTTTGTGTGACGAAAATGAAGCATAGCTTAACTATATGATTTTGTAGGCATAAACTTTCTTTGGCCATGTTATTTTGAGAAGACATGATTACTTGTTAGTATGCTTGAAGTATTACTATTTCTTATGTAAATATGAACTTTTATCTTGAATCATTTGGATCTGAACATTCATGCCACAACCACCATTCTATTCCACCTTAGTTTCTTTTTGCGCTTTCATACATTTATAGCTCTAGTGCATCCGTTGCATGGCAATCCCTACTCACTCACATTGATATCTATTAATGGGCATCTCCATAGCCCGTTGATACGCCTAGTTGATGTGAGACTATCTCCTCTTTTTTGTCTTAGCCACAACCACCATTCTGTTCCACCTATAGTTCTATGTCTATGGCTCACACTCATGTATTGCGTGAAAGTTGAAAAAGTTTGAGAACACTAAAGTATGAAACAATTGCATGGATGAAACCGGGGTTGTCCATGATTTGGATATTTTGTGTAACGAAGATGGAGCATAGCCAAACTATATGATTTTGGAGGAATAAGCTTTCTTTGGCAATGTTATTTTGAGAAGACATAATTACCTTGTTAGTATGCTTGAAGTATTATTATTTTTATGTCAATATTAAACTTTTGTTTTGAATCTTATGGATCTGAATATTCTTGTCACAATAAAGAAGATTACATTGATAAATATGTTAGGTAGCATTCCACATCAAAACTTCTGTTTTTATCATTTACCTACTCGAGGGCGAGCAAGAATTAAGCTTGGGGATGCTGATACGTCTCCAACGTATCTATAATTTTTTATGTATTCATGCCATGTTTACAATATTTTTATATGATTTTGGTATGATTTGATTAGAACTAACCCGGACTAACGTTGTTTTCAGCAGAACTACCGTGGTGTTGTCTTTTGTGCAGAAATAAAATTTCTCGGAATGCACTGAAAATCAACGGAGGTTTTTTTTGGAAAATATGAAAAATACTGGAACGAAGAGTTATCGGAGGGGAGTTCCATGGGCCCCATGAGGGTGGAGGGTGCGCCCACCCCCTGGGCGCGCCCCTGTGCCTCGTGGACTCTCCGTGGGGCCCCCTGACTTTTTCTCGACGCCAAAAATTCCAATAAATACAGAAACCCCCAAAAAGAAACCTAGATCGGGAGTTCCGCCGCGGCAAGCCTCTATAGCCACCAAAAACCAATCGGGACCCTGTTCCGGCACCCTGCCGGAGGGTGGATCCATCACCGGTGGCCATCTTCATCATTCCAGCGCTCTTCATGACGAGGAGGGAGTAGTTCACCCTCGGGGTTGAGGGTATGTACTCGTAGCTATGTGTTTGATCTCTCTCTCGTGTTCTTGATATGGCAAGATCATGATGTATCGCGAGCTTTGCTATTATAGTTGGATCTTATGGTGTTTGTCCCCCTCTACTCTCTTGTAATGGATTGAGTTTTCCCTTTGAAGTTATCTTATCGGATTGAGTCTTTAAGGATTTGAGAACACTTGATGTATGTCTTGCATGGGATACCCGAGGTGACAATGGGGTATTCTATTAATCCACTTGATGTTTGTTTTGGCGATCAACTTGCGGGTCCGTGACCTTGGGGATCTATGCATAGGGGTTGGCACATGTTTTCGTCTTGACTCTCCGGTACAAACTTTGGGGCACTCTTTGAAGTACTTTGTGTTGGTTTGAATAGATGAATCTGAGATTGTGTGATGCATATCGTCTAATCATACCCATGGATACTTGAGGTGACATTGGAGTATCTAGGTGACATTAGGGTTTTGGTTGATGTGTGTCTTAAGGTGTTATTTTACTATGAACTCTAGGTCTGTTTGTGACACTTATAGGAATAGCCCACTTGATTGATCGGAAAGAATAACTTTGAGGTAGTTTCGTACCCTACAATAATCTCTTCGTTTGTTCTTCGCTATTAGTGACTTTGGAGTGACTCTTTGTTGCATGTTGAGGGATAGTTATATGATCCAATTATGCTATTATTGTTGAGGGAACTTGCACTAGTGAAAGTATGTACCCTAGGCCTTGTTCCGAAGCATTGCAATACCGTTTTCGTTCACTTTTACCACTTGCTACCTTGCTGTTTTTATAATTTCAGATTACAAAAACATATATCTACCGTCCATATTGCACTCGTATCACCATCTCTTAGCCGAACTAGGGGGGCGTGCGCCACCTCCTGGCCGCCGGTCTCCTCTTCCCACTAAGGCCCATGAAGGCCCAATACTCTCCCGGGGGGGTCCAGTAACCTCTTGGGCCGAATCACTCCAGAACTATTCCGGTGTCCGAATATAACATTCCAATACATCAATCTTTATGTCTCGGCCATTTTGAGACTCCTCGTCATGTCCGTGATCTCATCCGGGACTCCGAACAAACTTTGGTCATCAAATCACATAACTCAAAATACAAATCGTCATCGAAAATTAAGCATGCAGAACCTACGGGTTCGAGAACTATATAGACATGACCGAGACACATCTCTGATCAATAACCAATAGTGGAACCTGGATGCTCATATTGGCTCCTACATATTCTACAAAGATCTTTATCGGTCAAACCACACAACAACATACGTTGTTCCCTTTGTCATCGGTATGTTACTTGCCCGAGATTCAATCATAATGCCAAGCTAACGGATGGGTCTTGTCCATCATATCATTCTCCTAATGATGTGATCCCGTTCATCAAATGACAACACATGTATGTGGTTAGTAAACATAACCATCTTTGATTAACGAGCTAGTCAAGTAGAGGCATAATAGGGACACCATGTTTTTTCTATGTATTCACACATGTACTAAGTTTCTGGTTAATACAATTCTAGCATGAATAATAAACATTTATCATGATATAAGGAAATATGAATAACAACTTTATTATTGCCTCTAGGGCATATTTCGTTCATTCTCCCACTTGCACTAGAGTCAATAATCTGGATTACAAATTAATGATTCTAACACCCATGGAGTCTTGGTGCTGATCATGTTTTGCTCGTGGAAGAGGCTTAGTCAACGGGTCTGCAACATTCAGATTAGTATGTATTTTGGAAATCTCTATGTCTCCCTCCGCGACTTGATGCCGGATGGAATTGAAGTGTCTCTTGATGTGTTTGGTTCTCTTGTGAAATCTAGATTCCTTTCCCAAGGCAATTTCACCTATAATGTCACAAAAGATTTTCATTGGACCCGATGCACTAGGTATTACACCTAGATCGGATATGAACTCCTTCATCTAGACTCCTTCATTTGATGCTTCCATAGCAGCTATGTACTCCCCTTCACACGTAGATCCCGCCACGACGCTCTGCTTGGAACTGCACCAACTGATAGCTCCACCATTCAATATAAATATGAATCCGGATTGAGACTTAGATCCATCCGGATCAGTGTCAAAGCTTGCATCGACGTAACCATTTACGACAAGCTCTTTCTCACCTCCATAAATGAGAAACATATCCTTAGTCCTTTTCAGGTTTTTCAGGATGTTCTTGACCGCTGTCCAGTGCTCCACTGCTTGATTACTTTGGTACCTCCCTGCTATACTTATAGCAAGGCACACATCAGGTCTGGTACATAGCATAGCATACATGACAAAACCTATGGCTGAGGCATAGGGAATGACTTTCATTGTCTCTCTGTCTTCTGAAGTGGTCGGGCATTGAGTCTGACTCAACTTCACACCTTGTAACACAGGCAAGAACCCTTCCTTTGACTAATCCATTTTGAACTTCTTCAAAACTTTATCAAGGTATGTGCTTTGTGAAAGTCCAATTAAGCGTCTTGATCTATCTCTATAGATCTTGATGCCTAATATGTAAGCAGCTTCACAGAGGTCTTTCATTGAAAAATTCTTATTCAAGTATCCTTTTATGCTATCCAGAAATTCTGTATGATTTCCAATCAACAATATGTCATCCACATATAATATTAGAAATGCTATAGAGCTCCCACTCACTTTCTTGCAAATGCAGGCTTCTCCAAAAGTTTGTATAAAACCATATGCTTCGATTACACTATCAAAGGGTATATTCCAACTCCGAGAGGCTTGCACTAGTCCATAAATGGATCGCTGGAGCTTGCACACTTTGTTAGAACCCTTTGGACCGACAAAACCTTCTGGTCGCATCATATACGACTCTTCTTTAAGAAATAGATTAAGGAATGCAGTTTTGACATCCATTTCCCGAATTTCATAATCATAAAATGTTGCAATTGCTAACATGATTCGGACAGACTTAAGCATCGCTATGGGTGAGAAGGTCTCATCATAGCCAACTCCTTGAACTTGTCAAAAACCTTTCGCAACAAGTCGAGCTTTGTAGACAGTAACATTACCGTCAGCGTCGGTCTTCTTCTTGAAGATCCATTTATTTTTCTATGGCTCGCCGATCATCGGTCAAGTCCACCAAAGTCCACACTTTGTTATCATACATAGATCCCATCTCAGATTTCATGGCCTCAAGCCATTTCACGGAATCTGGGCTCATCATCGCTTCTTCATAGTTCGCAGGTTCATCATGGTCTAGTAACATGACTTCCAGAACAGGATTACCGTACCACTTTGGTGCGGATCATACTCTGGATGACCTATGAGGTTTGGTAGTAACTTGATCTGAAGTTTCATTATCATCGTCATTAGCTTCCTCCCTAATTGGTGTAGGAATCACTGGAACTAATTTCTGTTTTGAACTACTTTCCAATTCGGGAGAAGGTACTATTACCTCATCAAGTTCTACTTTCCTCCCACTCACTTCTTTCGAGAGAAACTCCTTCTCTAGAAAGAATCCATTCTTAGCAACGAATATCTTGCCTTCAGATCTATGATAGAAGGTGTACCCACCAGTTTCCTTTGGGTATCCTATGGAGACGCACTTCTCCGATTTGGGTTCGAGCTTATTAGGTTGAACCTTTTTCACATAAGCATCGCAGCCCCAAACTTTAAGAAACGAAAACTTGGGTTTCTTGCCAAACCATAGTTCATATGGTGTCGTCTCAACGGATTTTGATGGTGCCCTATTTAACGTGAATGCAGCCGTCTCTAAAGCATAACCCCAAAACGATAGCAGTAAATCAGTAAGAGACATCATAGATTGCACCATATCTAATAAAGTATGGTTACGACGTTCGAACACACCATTACGCTGTGCTGTTCCAGGTGGCGTGAGTTGCGAAACTATTCCACGTTGCTTCAAATGAAGACCAAACTCGTAACTCAAATATTCGCCTCCATGATCAGATCGTAGAAACTTTATTTTCTTGCTACGATGATTTTTCACTTCACTCTGAAATTCTTTGAACTTTTCAAATGTTTCATACTTATGTTTCATTAAGTAGATATACCCATATCTGCTCAAATCATCTGTCGAGGTCAGAAAATAAAGATACCCGCCATGAGCCTCAACACTCATTGGTCCGCATACATCGGTATGTATTATTTCCAATAAGTCAGCAGGTCTTTCCATTATTCCGGAGAGCGGAGTTTTAGTCATCTTTCCCATGAGGCATGGTTCGCAAGCACCAAGTGATTCATAATCAAGTGTTTCCAAAAGCCCATATTTATTGAGTTTCTTCATGCGTTTTACACCAATGTGACCTAAATGGCAGTGCCACAAATAACTTGCACTATCATTACCAACTTTGCATCTTTTGGCTTCAATATTATGAACATGTGTATCACCACGATCGAAATTCAACAAAAATAGACCACTCAACAAGGGTGCATGACCATAAAAGATATCACTCATATAAATAGAACAACCATTATTCTCTGATTTAAATGAATATCCATCTCACATCAAACAAGATCCAGATATAATGTTCATGCTCAACACTGGCACCAAATAACAATTATTCAGGTATAAAACTAATCCCGAAGGTAGATGTAGAGGTAGCGAGCCGACAGCGATCACATCGACCTTGGAACCATTTCCGACGCGCGTCGTCACCTCGTCCTTAGACAATCTTCGTTTAATCTGTAGCCCTTGTTTCGAGTTGCAAATATGAGCAACAGAACCAGTATCAAATACCCAGGTGCTACTACGAGCATTAGTAAGTTACACATCAATAACATGTATATCAAATATACCTTTCACTTTGTCAGCCTTCTTATCTGCCAAATACTTGGGGCAGTTCCGCTTCCAGTGACCAGTCCCTATACACTAGAAGCACTCAGTTTCAGGCTTAGGTCCAGACTTGGGCTTCTCCCCGGGAGTAGAAACTTGCTTGCTATTCTTCTTGAAGTTCCCCTTCTTCCCTTTGCCCTTTTTCTTGAAACTAGTGGTCTTGTTAGCCACCAACACTTGATGCTCCTTCTTGATTTCTACCTTCGCAGCTTTTAGCATTGCGAAGAGCTCGGGAATCGTTTTCGCCATCCCTTGCATAATATAGTTCATCATGAAGCCTTTATAGCTTGGCGGTAGTGATTGAAGAACTCTGTCAATGACACTGTCATCAGGAACACTAACTCCCAGCTGAGTCAAGTGGTTATGGTACCCAGACATTCTGAGTATGTGTTCACTGACAGAACTATTCTCCTCCATTTGCAGCTATAGAACTTGTTGGAGACTTCATATCTCTCAACTCGGGCATTTTATTGAAATATTAACTTCAACTCTTGGAACATCTTATATGCTCCATGACGTTCAAAACATCTCTGAAGTCCCGATTCTAAGCCGTAAAGCATAGCACACTGAACTATCGAGTAGTCATCAGCTTTTCTCTGCCAGATGTTCATAACGTCTGTAGTTGCTCCTGCAGCAGGCCTTGCACCTAGCGGTGCCTCCAGGACATAATTCTTCTGTGTAGCAATGAGGATAATCTTAAAGTTACGGACCCAGTCCGTGTAATTGCTACCATCATCTTTCAACTTAGCTTTCTCTAGGAATGCATTAAAATTCAAGGGAACGGTAGCACGAGCCATTGATCTAAAACAACATAGACATGCAAATACTATCAGGACTAAGTTCATGTAACATCCCAATTTTCAATTTGGATGTATAGATCATTCATATGCATCCATGATTTATGCATTTTTCCTTCATCTTTTTATTTGAATATTGAGCCAAGAAAATTTAAGCAACTCAAGGACCAATTGAGAGAGTTGGAAGTTTTCCAAAAAGACGCATGTTTTATTTTCCAAAGTGGGGTTTGGATCATTGATTTTCTTCAATTTTCAATTCCAATATTTTAAAATAAATCAAAATAAAGAGAGGAGATAAAAGGACTTCTTCAAAAACAGAAAAGAAATATTGGAAATTGAATTTTGAATCAAAATATTTATTTGGTTTTATTTGCAAAAATATTTATTTTAAGCAAGTTTTATTAGCACTAAAAAAGTTTTTTTAAAATAGGCATTTAAGTCTAGAAAAATGTTCACAAGGTCAATAATAAGGTCCTAAGTATATGTGAATTTATCTATTGTTTTTTAGATATATATTTATTATGGTTTTCGTATTTCTTATTCTGGAAAATATTTTATTAAAAAAAATCTTTTCCTGCCGAAGTAGGACGGCCCAGCTCACCAACCAGCCCAACGCCGCTTGCCTCCGACTCTGGGTGGAGTCCCGCCTGTCGTGGAATTAACACGTCAGATGTCCTAGCAGAAGGACTTAGTCGTGGAGCCATCGCAACGAGATTAGCTTAAAGGGGTTAAACCGGACAAGGGACACGAGAGTTTTATACTAGTTTGGCCCCTTACGATGAAGGTAAAAGCCTATGTCTAGTTGTGATGGAATTATTGGGGTTTCGATGACCAGGGAGCGAATACGCTTTTCCTGAGTCTCGAGTTGTTGTTTCTTGTCCCTGAACCGCCGCTGGGTCGTCCCTTTATATACACTGGTTGACGCCCGACCGGTTTACAGAGTTCCGAGGCCAGCTCATACAAGTGTACGGCTCGGTCTCTTCCTTTCCCTAACTTATAATATAAGTTATACGACTTCTGGCGGTTTACAACTATGGGCCCTAATCGGCCTTTGGGCTCTGGGCCTCTAAGTTTTAATAGTAGAGCGCCATCTTCGTTGTATTCATGGGCTTCAATACGGATGAGCATGAACCGGCCCCTCCTGGGCGGTTTACACTCAGTATTTATATCCTCCACATTAGGCCCCAGATTGATTTGAACCTGTTCATGTCAATCTTCAATACTTAGAAAAATTCCCTGAACATCTTCTTACGATCCTCGTAAACCGCCATGATATCTTATCCCTGTAAACTTTGGTAAACCACCATGACGCCATCTTCTGAAATTGCAGTAAATCGTCATGATGTCATCTCTGTATAAAAAGATTATAAAGATTCCCTTCATTAATTAACTTCCCAAGATCGAGGCGACAGTTGCGCCCCATTTTACCGTTTCAGCTCCTTGATCCTCGCGCTTGCCTACTTTATCCACTCGCCTTATAAATAGGCTCACCGGTCCTTCCCTTTTCTCCTTCCGCACTTCTTCTTCTTCCTCTCAACGCCCAAGCCCCACAGCTCCGCCGCCGCTGTCGACCTTCAAGAACTGCATCGTCCCTGGCCGCTGCATCAACCTGAACGCACCAGAGATCTGCGGTTCTCCTCCGCTACTCCTGCGACTCTGGTGAGCCTTCTTCCCTCAACCCTAGATCTGCCTTAGGATTTTAGTGCTCGTCCATGTTCATCAGTTTTCATCCATGCTCATTGTCGTGGTTCTAAGCCTGACAGTAGAGTGGGGGGTAGGTATGGAGAGGCAAGGTCCTAGCTATGGAGAGGTTGTAAGCACAAAGGATGTACGAGTTCAGGCCCTTCTCGGAAGAAGTAATAGCCCTACGTCTCGGAGCCCGGAGGCGGTCGAGTGGATTATGAGTATATGAGTTACAAGATGCCGAACCTTTCTGACTGTGGAGGGGGGTGGCTTATATAGAGTGCGCCAGGACCCCAGCCAGCCCACGTAGGAGAGGGTTTAAGGTGAGTTAAGTCTGGGGCGTTACTGGTAACGCCCCACATAAAGTGCCTTTACTATCATAAAGTCTACTTGATTACAGGCCGTTGCAGTGGAGAGTGCCTCTTGACCTTCTGGTGGTCGAGTGAGTCTTCGTGGTCGAGTCCTTCAAGACAGTCGAGTGTGTCCCTCGTTGGTCGACTGGAAGGCGACTTCTTCTAAGGGTGTCCTTGGGTAAGGTACTTAGATCAGGTCCATGACCCTACCCTAGGTACATAACCCCATCATTAGCCCCCGAATGGATTGAGGCTTCGAGTGAGGAAGGAGTTGATGTCGTTTCCGATTAACCTTTGCGCTCTGGTCGTGCGTTGTCCTGGACCAAAGAATCTCTTCGTCGACAGTGAGCAACTTGTCTTCAGTCGACTCGATCCATTCTATTCTTGCGTCGAGTGATCTTTCGGGCTTCGACGATCTCCGAGCGACGGATCGCTAGAAACCCCGTGTCTGACAGACTGATCTGCTGTTCGCGGATTCCGCGGGATGCGAAATTTGGGGACGCGCGCGAAGTGGAGCGGACCGCGGCGTTCGGATGGGACGGGACATAGACGCCTCGATCTCCGTGCCGCTTTTTTCGCCACGTACCCCGTCTGCATAACTGTTCCTGATATGATTAGATCGACCGGGCCCACCTGTCATCCACTCGGAAGGGACCTTATAAATGCGCCCGGCGAGGATTTCTATACTGTGCCTCAGTCATTTTCTCTCTCTCTCTCTCTCTGCTTCTTTCTTCCCCGCCCAGCGTGCTCGCCCTCGCCCCCGCACCACTTCCCTTCGCGCATCTCGCCGGCAACCATGGCCAAGGAGAAGACGGCGGCGCTGGAACGTGCGAAGAAGGCGTCGGCGTCGGAGAAGGCAAAGGGGAGATCCACCAGCCGCGGCGGGTCCTCGTCCAGATCCCGCCTGCCGAAGGGCTGGGTCCAAGGAGACTGGATCCAGTCGACCATCATAGAGAATGACCTCCTCGACATGGCCAACGAGGGCTTGATCCCACATGGAGCTGCGAGGCTTCCGGGGAAGGAGTGGCAGCCCCAGCCAGAAGAGGGTGAGTGTGTGCTCTTGGCCACCCATGTTGATCGTGGATTTTCCTTGCCGCCGAGTGTTTTCTTCCGTGGCTTCTTGAATTTCTTTGGAGCGCAGCTCCACCACTTTACCCCAAACTCTATTGCCTATCTTGCCGCGTTCGTGTCCATGTGTGAGGGTTTCCTGGGCTGTCGACCGCACTGGGGTTTGTTCAAGCATATATTCACGTGTCGATCTCAGACCGTGAAGAAGGCGAGCCCAGGTGATGAGAGAACCCGAGTCGTCCAAATGTGTGGGGGTCTGGGGATCCAGGTGAGGAATAAGAGCACCTTCGCGCCCATGACCTTTCCCGAGTCCGTCAGAGGCTGGCAGTCGACTTGGTTCTACTGCCAGGTCCTGTCGACGCCTGGGCAGTCGAGTGGACTCCCTCTATTTACCATGGACCGAGTGAACAAGCCCTCCCCTCTGAAACTGATTCCGGAGGAGAAAGCTGACGTGAAGATGTTGATGGAGCGCGTGGTGCAGTTGGTTCGGGAGGGAGTGACGGGCATGGACCTCCTGGAGGTCTTCCTCAGGCGTTGCATCCAGCCCCTTCAGTTCCGGAGCCACTGCATGTGGTTGTACCATGGGACCGAAGACGAGACTAGAGTCCATCCAGAAGCAGTCGACGACGTCACTCTGGAAAGATGGATGGTAGCCGTTATCGGAAACAAGGATAACCCACGCGGAGCCAGAAGGATTCCTCCACTCGACCACAACAGCGATCCAAACAAGGTACACTTGCCCTGCTCTCCACTGCGCTCTTGTCGTATTCATTTCTGTTTACCCTGCCGCCTGGTCGACTGATCCTTGTCTGGACATCTGCTAGGCCCTCACCGAGCTGTACTCGATGCCCAATGGGGCACAAGCTTCGACTGAGGAGGGCGAGGCGAGCGGGGGCGAGAGCCAGGAAGAGGAGGAATGGGACTCGGATGTTGCAGAGGATGATGACGATGACGATGATGATGACGGTGATGAAGATGACGTCCAGGACGAGGAAGAAGAGGAGGAGGAGGTCGTACCACCGCCCTCAGAAAGGCGGTCGAAGCTTGTCCACGACCCTTCGACTGAACGTGGCAAGGGGGTTGCGACCGCTGTTCAGTCGACCAAGCGCCCTCGGACCACCTCTCCGGTGCCGATTGAAAAGGCGCCGAAGCAGCCCAGGGCGGCCCCGTCGAAGACGATCAAGCTCCTACCGAAGATGAAGGTGTCCATCCCCACCATATCAGGGTAATCGTGCTGCTTGAAGCTGCTTGAATCGACTGACCCTTTGGAGTTGCAGTGCTGCTACTTCTGAAACCTCAGCGCGGGCTGATGACCACGAGATGGAGGACGCAGCAACTTCGAACCCAGGTACTGTATTCTTAACGCCGTTCTTAGTCAACTGACTCGCGATCTCTGATCTTGATGTCGACTGACTCGTGATCTCTGATCCTGATTCTTCTCCGTTGCTCCACCCAATACTGTTATCAATCTCCCTGATGATGATGAGGATGAAGAACCACTAAAGCGCAGGAAGAGTAGGAAAGCGTCCGCCAGTAAGGTGCCCCAGGACGTGACGGCGCCTGAAATTCTGATTGCGGAGGAAGAGAACACCACTCGACACACGGTGTCCTTCGCAGACCCATTGACGAGTGCTCAACAGCCTTCCCTCTTCACGACGCACCACGTCCCAGAGGACCAAGCTGGCGCGGCGAAGGAAGCCATACGCCAGGAGGGAATCATGATGGAGCAGTTGAAGACCATCCGGGACGCGAGCTAGGCAGCTTATGACGCCAGTTCTGCCCTCCAGAGCAATGTTCAGGTCAGTCGACCACAGTTTATTCTGTTGGATATGTTGCCAAAAACTTTTCCTTTCCGGAATTTATAGTAGTCACCGACTGGGTGTTGTCGATTAAACTCCGTATTAGCGGGGGCACGCTGAGTGCACCCGCTGGGTGTAGTCCCCAAGGCTAAGGTCGACTGCTGGCAGTCGGCCTTAGGCTTTATGATGTCAATTTTTCTGTCAGTCAAGTATGTCGACTGGATTTCAAAAACCGGTGGGGGCACGCTGAGTGCACCCACTGGGTGTAGTCCCCGAGACTGTGGTCGACTGCTTGCAGTTGATCACAGTCTTAGAGAATGCATCTCGCTCTTTTTTTTGAGGTCGACTGGTCGACTTTGTCTTCAACAGGATTAGTGGGGGCACGCTGAGTGCACCCACTGGGTGTAGTCCCCGAGACTATGGTTGAATGCTTGTATTCGGCTGTAGTCTTACAAACGTGTGTTTTTTCCTTTTTCACTCGGAAGTGAATTATATTTGACATTTAGTCGATTGGTTCTCCGCAGAACTCTTGTGATCTTGTGGCTCACTACTCTGAACTGGAACACAAGCACACTCAACTCGAGCTGAGCCTGAAGCTGGTTCAGGAGAAGCTGACGAAGGCAAAGGAGGATACCGAAGGTATGTTTGGTGAGACCCTGACGACTGCTTTCCCCTTGCTTGTTTCAAAATCTGATATTGCTGTAATTTGCAGGTAAGGTAAGGGAGGCCCAACAGAAGAAAGACCTTGAACTAGCTGAGAAGATCAAGCTTGCTGACGAGAAGTTAGCTTCAGTCACCAAGCTTGAACAAGACAATACCAATCTAAAAGCTGCTCTTGGGATCGCCAACAAGGAGATCAGTCGGCTAAAAACTGATAAAGCTGCTCTGACCGACCAAGTCAGCAAATTGACTGGGAAGAAAACTGATCTGGAGGCCTTCCTGAGTAGTCTTGCCAAGAAGCTGTTTCTTATGCTTGAAGGTAAACCTCTATGCTTGGCAAACATTTCCAATTGTGGTTTTTCCATTCGACCATCCCCTTGACTTAGTGATCATCCTTGCAGAATTCTGTCTAAACTTTGAAGAAGATACTAGCCGGCTGGAGCCAAACCTCGACCCCGTCAATTCTCCGGTGAACGACGAAGTTGCCATGGATGTTTTCCGACTGGAGTCTCGTGTCGCAGCTGTCGTGGACTATCTCGCAAGGCTGAAGGCCGCCACATCTCGCATCGACTCGACGCTCTGGCCTGAGGAGACACTTCAGAATGACCTTGAGTCGCTGATGGCCCGGTTGAACACGATCCCTGGTCGAGTGCAGGAATGGAAGAAGTCCTCGGCTCGGTGTGGTGCAGATGTTGCTCTGTGTCTGGCCAGAGTCCACTGTAAAGATGCGCGAGAAGAGAAGCTGGCGGCCCTTCGGGTGGCCAATACCAAGAAGCACGACTTCAGGTCCTTTATGAAAACTTTCCTTGTAGCTGCCACTCGGATCGCCGACGGAATTGATCTTGATGAATTCGTTGCACCTTCCAGCCCTCCACAGGAGGGGTAAAAAACTTCTTCTGGCTCGACGCTTTAAATTTGCCTCGGTATGCCGAGTGGAATTGTAACCGATAAACCTTAACAGGCTTAACGCCTGAGCACTTTCGGTTCCTTTAGATATCGATTCGAACTTGAATTTAGAGCTTGAATACAATTGCCTTTGGCTCGAAATGTCTTTTGCAAGTTCAAAGCAAGGCGCCTTTACTGCAATCGACTTATTCTTTAGTCCACTTAGGCGAGCACTGGGCTGCAGCTAAGCCCCCGAGTGAGAGGTTTACTCTTCACTCGGCAGGATTTTTATAACTTAGGCGAGCATAGGGCTGCAGCTAAGCCTTCGAGTGAAAGTCTGGCTTACCACTCGGTAGGATTTTGATAACTTAGGCGAGTGCTTCGACTGCAGCTAAGCCCCCGAGTGAGAGGGTTGCTCTTCACTCGGTAGGATTTTTATAACTTAGGCGAGTGCTTCGACTGCAGCTAAGCCCCCGAGTGAGAGGGTTACTCTTCACTCGGTAGGATTTTTGTAACTTAGGCGAGTGCTTGGACTGCAGCTAAGCCCCCGAGTGAGAGGGTTGCTCTTCACTCGGTAGGATTTTTATAACTTAGGCGAGTGCTTCGACTGCAGCTAAGCCCCCGAGTGAGAGGGTTGCTCTTCACTCGGTAGGATTTTTGTAACTTAGGCGAGTGCTTGGACTGCAGCTAAGCCCCCGAGTGAGAGGGTTGCTCTTCACTCGGCAGGATTTTTATAACTTAGGCGAGCACAGGGCTGCAGCTAAGCCCCCGAGTGAGAGGTTTGCTCTTCACTCGGTAGGATTTTTGTAACTTAGGCGAGCACAGGGCCGCAGCTAAGCCTCCGAGTGGAAGGCTGGCTTACCACTCGGTAGGATTTTGATAAACTTAGGCGAAACGGATTCGCAGCTAAGCCTCTGAGTGGGAGTCTGGCTCACCACTCGGTAGGATTTTTACAAACTTAGACGAAACGGATTCGCAGCTAAGTCACCCACTGAGGGGGAATTTTATTGGACAAAAATAAAAAGTGACAGAAATTATGGAGGAACTGTGACACTATTATTTTGAGGTCCATGAACTACAGAAGTATTTTATTGCAACTCATCCGAGTGATAAAACTTAAGTGAAAAATGGGCGGAGTAGCTCTGCGTTCCAAGCTCGGGGCTCGTCGATATTATGCTCGACGTTGTAAAGACGGTACGCCCCGTTGTGGAGAACCTTGGTGACGATGAAGGGACCTTCCCAAGAAGGAGCAAGCTTGTGTGGTTTGTGCTGATCCACTCGGAGGACCAAATCCCCTTCCTGGAAGGCTCGACCTCTCACATTTCTGGCGTGGAAACGACGCAAATCTTGTTGATAGATGGTCGACCGGATCAGAGCCATCTCCCTTTCTTCCTCTAAAAGGTCGACTGCGTCCTGCCGCGCTTGTTCAGCCTCTGCTTCGTTGTAGATTTCAACTCGGGGAGCATTGTGGAGAAGATCGCTCGGCAAGACCGCTTCAGCTCCGTAGACCAAGAAGAATGGAGTTCTTCCGGTCGACCGATTAGGTGTGGTCCGCAGCCCCCAAAGCACTGAGGGAAGTTCGTCGACCCAAGCTCCAGCCGCGTGTTTGAGATCACGCATCAGCCGAGGCTTCAATCCCTTAAGAATCAGTCCATTGGCTTGCTCTGCTTGTCCATTCGACTGCGGATGGGCGATTGAAGCGTAGTCGACCCGTGTGCCCTGGGAGTTGCAGAAAGCTCTGAATTCCTCTGAGTCAAAGTTCGACCCATTATCCGTAATGATGTTGTGCGGGACTCCATATCTGAATATTAGTTCCCTGATGAAGCTAACAACAGTACCGGTGTCAAGGCTCTTGATTGGTTTAGCCTCGATCCACTTGGTGAACTTGTCGACTGCCACCAGTACATGCGTGAAGCCACTTCGTCCTGTTCTCAAAGGACCGACCATGTCCAGTCCCCATACTGCGAAAGGCCAGACGAGTGGGATGGTCTTCAGGGCCGACGCAGGCTTGTGCGACATATTCGAGTAGAACTGACATCCCTCGCACTTATCCACTATATCTTTTGCCATCTCATTCGCCTTTGGCCAGTAAAATCCGGCTCGGTATGCTTTGGCCACGATGGTCCGAGAGGACGCATGATGACCACAGGTCCCCGAGTGAATATCATTGAGGATGAGTCGACCTTCTTCTGGGGTTATGCACTTCTGACCAACTCCAGTCGCGCTTTCTCTGTATAATTGTCCTTTGATTACGGTAAAGGCCTTAGATCGACGGACGATCTGTCGAGCCTCTTCCTCATCCTCCGGAAGCTCTTTTCTCAGGATATATGCGACATACGGAACTGTCCAGTCGGCAATGACCACCAAAACCTCCATGATCAAGTCGAACACCGCCGGGACTTCAACTTCAGTCGGATCTGTGGCACTCTTGGGCTGTGGAGTTTCTTCGGTGAAAGGATCTTCTTTGACTGACGGAGTGTGTATATGCTCCAAGAACACACCACTCGGAATGGCTTCTCTCTTGGAACCTATCTTTGCTAGATCATCAGCTGCTTGATTTTTCAGTCGGGGTATATGATGGAGTTCCAACCCCTCGAACTTCTTTTCCAGCTTCCTCACTGCACTGCAGTATCCAGTCATGGCTGGGCTTCTCACGTCCCACTCTTTCATTACCTGATTGACCACTAAATCCGAGTCGCCATAGACCATCAGGCGACGAACGCCGAGTGAAATGGCCATGCGCAACCCATATAAGAGGGCCTCATATTCTGCCTCATTGTTGGAGGAATCAAAGTGAATCTGGAGCACATATCTGAGCTTATCTCCTCTGGGGGAAACCAGGACAACCCCAGCACCGGAACCATTCAACATCTTAGAGCCATCAAAAAACATGGTCCAATGCTCCGAGTGAACTTCAGTCGGCTGCTGCTGTTCAATCCACTCGGTGAGGAAATCTGCTATTGCCTGGGACTTAATGGCTTTCTTTGCCTCAAACTTGATATCAAGGGGAAGAAGTTCAATCGCCCATTTGGCCACTCGACCAGTTGCATCTCTGTTGTGCAAAATCTCTGATAGTGGAGCGTCGCTAACGACTGTGATGGAATGATCAGAGAAATAATGAGCAACCTTCTTTGTGGTCATGTATATTCCATACACAAGCTTCTGATAATGAGGATATCTCTGCTTGGATGGAGTCAAGACTTCAGACAAATAATACACTGGGCGCTGAACTTTGAGAGCTTTTCCTTCTTCTTCCCGCTCGACCGTTAGCACAGTACTGACGACTTGTCCTGTGGCTGCGATATAGAGCAACAGAGGCTCTTTGCTGATTGGAGCAGCAAGCACCGGCTGGGTGGAGAGCAGAGTTTTGAGCTCGGCAAACGCTGCATCAGCTTCTGGAGTCCACTCGAACTTGTCTGTCTTCTTCATCAGTCGGTAAAGAGGCAATGCCTTTTCACCGAGTCATGAGATGAATCGACTTAATGCGGCCAAGCATCCAGTAAGCTTCTGGACATCATGCACTCGCACAGGGCGTTTCATTCGGAGAATAGTGCCAACCTTCTCTGGGTTAGCGTCGATTCCCCGTTCGGAAACGAGAAAACCGAGTAACTTGCCACCAGGAACTCCAAATGTGCACTTTGATGGATTGAGCTTGATATCATACCTTCTGAGGTTGGCAAATGTTTCGGCGAGATCAGCGAGCAGGTCGGAACCTTTTCGTGACTTGACAACGATATCATCCATATATGCTTCCACATTCCGACTGATTTGAGTGAGTAGACACTTCTGAATCATTCGCATAAATGTGGCTCCGGCATTCTTGAGGCCGAATGGCATGGTGATATAGCAGAAGCACCCGAATGGAGTGATGAAAGCTGTTTTTACCTCGTCGGGTCCGTACAGACGGATCTGGTGGTACCCGGAGTAGGCATCTAAAAATGATAGCCTCTCGCATCCCGCGGTCGAGTCAACAATTTGATCTATGCGAGGGAGAGGAAAATGATCTTTCAGGCAGGCCCGGTTGATGTGCTTGAAATCAATGCACATTCGGAGCGACTTGTCCTTCTTAGGGACCATGACGACATTAGCGAGCCACTCGGAGTGGTATATCTCTCGGATAAATCCTGCCGCCAACAGTCGAGCCACTTCTTCACCAATGGCTTTTCTCTTCTGGACGGCGGACCGCCGAAGATGCTCTTTGACTGGTTTTGCAGATGAGTCGACTCTTAGGCGATGCTCAGCCAGTCCCCTGGGAACACCTGGCATGTCAGCGGGCTTCCATGCAAAAATGTCCCAGTTCTCACGGAGGAACTGGATGAGCGCTTCTTCCTATTTTGGGTCGAGTGTTGTGGAGATGCGGGTCGGAGCTGCATCGGGGTCGGTCGGGTGAATGTGAACAGGCTTCGTCTCACCGGACGACTGGAATGCAGACTCTGTGGCGGGTTTCTTTGATCGCAGCAAGTCACTCGGATCTGCATTTTGCTTGTATTCCTCGAACTCGACCGCTGTCACCTGGGAATCGGCAATCTTGGAGCCTTTCTGAAAGCACTCTTCTGCCTTTTTCCTATCACCGGTGACAGTGATCACTCCTTTGGGGCCGGGCATCTTCAATTTGAGGTACACGTAACATGGTCGAGCCATGAACCGTGCGTAAGCTGGTCTCCCCAAAATGGCATGATATGCACTCTGAAAATCCACGACCTCAAACGTCAACTTTTCTTTGCGAAAATGCTTCGAATCACCAAACACCACGTCCAAAGCTATTTGGCCGAGTGACTCGGCCTTCTTCCCTGGTATAACTCCATGAAAGCTCATGTTACTAGTGCTCAGTCGGGACATCGGAATGCCCATTCCTTTCAGTGTGTCTGCATACAACAAATTCAGCCCGCTTCCACCATCCATCAGCACCTTTGTCAGTCGAGTGCCTTCGACAACTGGATCGACCACCAAAGCTTGCCTCCCAGGGGTGGCAATATGAGTTGGGTGATCAGATTGGTCGAATGTGATGGGTGTTTGAGACCATTTCAGATAATTTGCTTTTGCTGGGGCAACCATGTTCACCTCTCGGTTAATGACTTTCAGTCGACTCCTGCTTTCCACATCTGCAAAGATCATCAGAGTGGAGTTGATATGTGGATATCCTTCCTCACTGTCCTCCTTGTCTTCGGCCTTGTCTGACTCCTTCTCCTTGTCCTTAGACTGTTTTCCCTGAAACTGCTGGATCAGGAGTCGACATTGGCGAGTGGTGTGCTTCGGGTAGATGATATTCCCCTCTTCGTCTTTCTTCGTATGGATGTGACATGGCATATCCATTACGTCGTTCCCTTCTTTATCCTTTACCTTCTTGGGGTTCCAGGATCCTTTTGGTTTCCCCTTAAACTTTCCTTGAGTCACGGCCAGAGCCTCTCCAGGAGCTGCCGGTTCAGCCTTCCGCTTTTGTTTCCGACTGGTGTTTCCTTTTTCCGACTGACTCGGCTTGTGCTTGCCGCTTCGGAGTCGGTCTTCTTCTTCGCCGTTGGCGTACTTGGTAGCAATCTCCATCATCCGACTCAAGGTCATGTCACCGGTTCGACCAAACTTCAAACTCAGTTCTCTGTTCTTGACGCCATCTTTGAAGGCGCAGACTGCCTGATGATCAGACACATTCTCCACAGTGTGGTGCAAAGTGATCCACCTCTGAATATACTCTCTGAGAGTCTCATTAGCTTTCTGCACGCAGACTTGCAACTCTGTCAATCCAGCTGGTCGCTTGCAAGTTCCTTCAAACGTCCTGACGAACACTCGGGACAGATCTTCCCAAGTGTAAATGCTGCTAGGAGGTAACTGAGTCAATCATGCCCTGGCAGAACCTTCCAGCATAAGGGGCAAGTGCTTCATGGCCACCTCGTCGTTCCCACCACCAATCTGAACTGCCACTCGGTAATCTTCAAGCCAAGTTTCAGGCTTAGACTCACCAGTGAACTTGCTAACTCCTGTTGCCAACCTGAAATTGGGAGGGATAACTGCGGCTCTGATAGCTCTGCTGAAACATTCAGGACCAGAAACATGCACTCGACTGCTTGTGGGTACATCTCTGTCGAGTCCGCCTTGATGGGCTCTGTTCCGGTCGACCAAACCTTGCACGATAATGGATCGCGCGTCGAAGCCTGGTTCTCTGGGGTCGACTGGAACCCTTCGCCCTGTACTGTACTGACGCCTGTCATCTTGCTGCCGAGGAGCGTAGGACCCACCCCTCGGAGGGGAATGGGGCACTCGACGCCTATCATCTTGGTCGAGTCGGTCACCATATTGGCCTCGCCAATTCTCACGCTCCTCACGCCGCGGAGGCGATCTGGGGCTGTGAGCCGACTGAACCGTATTCGCAGTGACGGATCGACTGTGAATTCTGTTGCGCGACTGAGACACGGCTGAATTCTGATCTCCTGCTGCCCGGAGCAGATCCCTGATCTGCAGCAAACCTCTGCCAGCTTCCGACTGCGAAGGCTGGATGGACTCTGCTATACGGGTCGCAGCTGCTAAATTCTGGATTGGGGTTCGATATACCTGAGTCGGCGGGAAAAGTTGACGTCGATTGGTGTCGGGAACTCGTTGCCGCGCGCGCTCGTCGAGTGCTCGCTGAAGATTCTCCAGTCGAGTGTGTTCGGCCAAATTGGCCAGACGTGCCTCCTCCAAGGCACGAGCCTCGGGGGTTTCTCCTGCGATGGGAGTACGCAGGGGATCCTCGTTCCTACGGCGAAGTTCCTCTCTTTGCAGAGAGTCGAGTGGCTCGGGCTGGTACTCTTCGTAGCCTCGTGCAGGGTCGCCGCCGTCACCTGCTCCACCATCACGGGCGAAGCCAGGGGGACTGTGGGGCCCATTGACCATCAAGATTTCCGCCGCTGGATCACTGCTTCCGCACTCGGATGCAGTCTCTACGGAGCCAGTCGACAGATCGAACAAGCCGTAGAGAGATTCGTCGGGCTCGATTGCCGCAACTTGGGTGGTGGCCGATTGGCGAGCCACCGCGTGCCTCACCCATCGCTGAAGCCTCGACCGGCCCGAGCGCTTGCGCTGGCGGGAGACCGGGAGGGTGGACGATGGAGGAGCCGACCGATACTGGGTCGACGGTTGCCGCAGCAGAACGCCGCGGACACATGCGCGAAAATGCGTCGCACCGCGGACGGGGAGCGCATCAACGTCGAGTGGAGCCTCCTGGAGCCACGCGGAATCGTCGGCGATGAAGGTGAGAGTGCCGAGACGGATCTCTTGACCCCCGACCAAAACTCCAGCAGACACCATGATGAAAGTACTCGGAAGAATCGCAACTTCTCCACAAAAATCGCTAAAACACCTGCCCCACGGTGGGCGCCAACTGTCGTGGTTCTAAGCCTGACAGTAGAGTGGGGGTAGGTATGGAGAGGCAAGGTCCTAGCTATGGAGAGGTTGTAAGCACAAAGGATGTACGAGTTCAGGCCCTTCTCGGAAGAAGTAATAGCCCTACGTCTCGGAGCCCGGAGGCGGTCGAGTGGATTATGAGTATATGAGTTACAAGATGCCGAACCTTTCTGACTGTGGAGGGGGGTGGCTTATATAGAGTGCGCCAGGACCCCAACCAGCCCATGTAGGAGAGGGTTTAAGGTGAGTTAAGTCTGGGGCGTTACTGGTAACGCCCCACATAAAGTGCCTTTACTATCATAAAGTCTACTTGATTACAGGCCGTTGCAGTGCAGAGTGCCTCTTGACCTTCTGGTGGTCGAGTGAGTCTTCGTGGTCGAGTCCTTCAAGACAGTCGAGTGTGTCCCTCGTTGGTCGACTGGAAGGCGACTTCTTCCAAGGGTGTCCTTGGGTAAGGTACTTAGAACAGGTCCATGACCCTACCCTAGGTACATAACCCCATCACTCATCGCGTTTCCTTTATTATCTCATTGAATCTAGATCAACTTGACCTTTTCCTTCTGCAGCCGAAGCTTTTAGTTTATTTCGCCTGCGCATAATATCTTTAGGATCATGAACAAATCTCATCTGGACCATTTCTGTTCCGCCATCGCCATTTTAGGGCTTTAATACTTTTTCTTTTCCTGAACTGTGTTAGATCCAAAATAACAACCCTTAGCTTGTGAAACCTGTTTATATAGAACTTAGTAAATTTCAGATCTGTTGCCCTTCATGCCACTATAGGCAGTTTAACCTGTAAAAATGACAATCCGGCAGGTACCATTAGCCCTCTCATGAACTGCCATCTGTCCTTGAACATCTATCTCCGGTTTAATGTATACACACGCTTTGATTAAATCCTCCGGTTTGATACTAATTTGTGCATATCAATCTTGAATCGTGAACAGCGTTTGCACTTCCTTGACAGTTTGTCCCCCAAAATGGCCAAGCAATTCTCCTCTTGCAACTGGGTTCCTTCCCGGATCACAGAACTCAACTCAATGGATATGTTCTAACTGGCGCTTTGGCAAAGAAGGAAGTCATTCATTGGAGAGTCCCTGGTGCCAAAAACCCTCCTGAACCTCAAGATGGAGAAGTGGTGGTGTTTATGCAGCATTTGGACCGAGGATTTAGCCCTCCCGGATTAAAAAATTTCCGGGATGTACTTGCCAACTTCCAACTCCATCCTCAAGACATTGGACCGAACTCTGTGTCCAATATCTGCAATTTCCAAGTGTTCTGTGAAGTTTACCTTCAAGAAGAACTAACTGTTGAACTCTTCAGGGACTTCTTTCACTTGAACCGCCGCACTGAATTTTCTGACGGCCCCAATACTGAACTTGGCGGAGTGTCGATTCAGAAAAGGAAAGAAGTCGATTTTCCTCATGCCAAACATCACAGCCACCCCAAAGATTGGAATCAAACATGGTTATTGCCAGAACACCGCCCCTGCTGATGAAAACCCTCTGCCGGGTTACCGTGCTCACCGGCTCAGCAATGGACATCCACTGCCTCAGCGGCTCACTTCTAAAGAACGACAAACATATGCACCTCAACTTGCTAAGCTCCAGGCTCTTCTGGCAAAAGGCTTAACAGGCATTGATCTCGTCCGTTGCTGGGTATCATGGGGTATCCTACCGTTAAGCCGCCGCACCAGGTTGATGCAGTGTACCGGGGACGTCAAGGACCCTCAACGGCACCATGAAATACAGATGACTGATGATGAAATCACTGAGTCTGTAAAGAAGATGCTAGATGAACCGATTGCTGAGTGCAGCAAGACTGGGCTGCGTCCCTTTTATGCCACCAACAAACCGCCAGCGGTAAGAATTTTATCCTTCTGCTTTTTAATCCGTCTCCACTTTAACATTTTATCTGATAACCTTTTGTTTATTCTTACAGGCCAAAGATCCTTTCTGGAAGAGGAAAACTCAAGATAAACCGGCAAAAGCACAAGACAAACCGGCAAGGGCTCCTCGTGGCAAGAGCAAAGCCACAAAGAAGCTAGCCAAGAAGAAACCGTCGAGTCCTCTAATCCGCCCGAAGATGTTGATGATTCGGAACAAGAGGTAGAACTTGACTCCCTTGGTTCATTTTTCATACATCCTATTGACAACGACCATTACCAGGATGATGCGGAAGCTAGCCGTGCTGACCATGTAGAGGTAATCTCCCTTTCCTCCAATTCCGATCTTGTGCCAGTAAGAAAAATCTGTCGTGCAGTCCGGAAAGTGAAGCGTTCACATCCTTTCACTCATTTGGATCCACAGCATCGTGAAGCTCGTCGCACAACCCGGCATAGTGGCCAGCAAGTCACTTCCTCCGGTTTACCAGACACTCCAATCCGGAAGCATCGTGCAGAGGTCTCTTGTAATTCTAACAAGTCTTATCCCTTGGTGGGTTACTTCCGATATCCTCTTAATCCGTCTGACTCAAATTATCAGGTAACTTCCAATTCATCCTCTGGCGATTCATCAACCACGCAAATGCCTCCCCTCAAGACCATCCCTGGGTAAGTACAATAATCTTAGCTTTGCCTTCTTGCGCCGGTTTACCATATTAACCTCTGTGTGCCATTTTGTAGCGCCAAAGCCCGACTCAGTAAGAAAGCAAAGACCAATGCCCCCACTGATGAGATTGAACCGGATAGGACCTCAGAAGGTGCTGGCGGAGATGTTGATATTGCCATGGATGATCCTATGCCACAAGGTCAGGCCACTGATGCTGATCCGCAAGAAGTTAACTTGGCGAGCCCTCATATCAATCCACCAAGCCCGCAAGCCAACCCTCCAAGTCCGACTACTGATCCGCCGAGCCCTGCTAAAGCCTTAGTTAAACCGGCGAGCCCAAATGCAGCAGCTGATGATGTTGTGATTACTGGGTTTGGCCATACTTCTCCTGGTAATCCTGTCGCTTTGTCAAAGCACAGTGCCAAAGTGGAATCTGTTGCTGAAGAGAAGGGCAAATGGAAAACTGATCTGTCAAGTTATGCTCATCTCCCCGCTCAAGAACTTCACTCTGGATACCTAAACCGCCTATATACAAGCCGTGACTATGAGGCCGGTTTGGTTAACTTGATGAAGGAGTGTTATGAGGTAACTTCCAAACACTTCATAAATTTTCTTTGCACTGTATATCAACTCCATTGTAGCCCCCAAGGGCCGGTTTATCTCTTCAAGATGAACCGGGACTTTAAATAAAAAGACTTTCAACTGTGTAGCCCCCAAGGGCCGGTTTACCTGTTTAAGATGAACCGTGACTTCTGTTCCAAACTTGTCCTTGTTGAACTCCTTCACTTTTGATTTTTCTGATCAATTATGCATTAGCCCCCAAGTGCCAAGATTAATACTTGTATTGAGCCTTGGGACTTTGAATGATAGTCAAAATAAAAAGCAATCTGCATTAGCCCCCAAGTGCCAAGTGTATAACTTGTTATGTGCTTGGGACTTTGTGAAAAAATCTTAACATCTTCATCATCTGTCTGTTGCAGGCTGACTTGATCAACAAAGATTCCCAGATTGCTGATCTTCAGGAGAACATCAAGTCCCAGCAAGTAGAAACCTCCAAGACCAAAGATGAACTGAAAGGCGCTTTGACTGCCATGGAGCAATTGAAGGATGGTTTCAAAAATGAGCGGGCGGATTGGGAATCAGAGAAGGCTGCTCTTTTAAAGCGGGCTAAAGATGCTGAAGCAGCTCTAAAACTGGTGGCAGAGGATCTAACTGCGCTAAAGCATCAAGTCAATGCTATGACTTCAGCAATTTTTGGTAAGTATTCTTTGGAAGCACCTTCCATAAACATTTTTAGAGTTGCCGGTTTAACAACAAATTCTTAAACCGTTTGCAGGTAGTCATGTTGCTCATCTGGGCTCGGATATGCGAATGAAGTTGAAAGCAGCCTACACGTTGATAGAGCAACTGTATACTCGTGCTCAATGAGTCATTTGTGCACTCTCCTTCAACAAACCGGCACCAACCTTGATCAAAGATACATTGACCAAGTTATCTATGACCCCGGCCCAGATGGAAGAGGTAAAGCGATTTGCTGCGAGGGCTGGCGCTTTAACCGCACTGACTCGGGCCAAAGCTTGGATTGCTGATCTTGATCCGGCAGATATCGCAAAGGGCTATCCTGGCCAACAAGAAGACGGATCAGACTTTGACAATGAAGCCCTTAAAGCCTTGACAAAAGAGATGCGCCCACTGGCAAGCCAATTGGCTGAAGAGGTTGACTTGTCTGTCTATCGGTCCAGCTATGACGCAGACAACAAGCGGGTTGATGCAGCAGTGAAAGAAGCACAAAATCTTATCCCTCCAATCCGTAAGCACACCTATGCCCCTGACGTTGAACCGTCCAACCTTATAAGCAATGAAGTTGTCTTTCAAGCCTTCACCAGGATTGATTGGACCACCCTTGACTTCCAGCCACTGGGTGAGGAGGAAGAAGTTTAACCAGCGCGAGATGATCCTTCAAGTTCACGTCAGCCTGGTGATGAATTATAAGCCGGCAGCTGGTTCGATTTTCACATATAGCGGTGTGGGCAACAAACAATTATTCTTTTGGGCATCAAAGCGCATTGTAATAGGCTAGTGGAAATACTTTGTCCTTCTGCCATCATGCACTGCTACCTGATATTGTAATCCGGCATGATTGTTGCTATGCTTGCTTTATTTTGCCTTGGTATTTCGTATAAAATCCTGCTTTCTGCATTTGAAACACTTAAACATGTCCTGGCGGTTTACCGCCGAACGGGTTATGATACCCAATACAGAACCAGAATTTTCATAACCAAGGTTATAAAGTAATGAAATATGAAATATATCATACCTATGATATTAAATCACTTTTGTTGTTTTACCAACTTGTGTAGTAAGGGTGATAACCCAAACCTTGAATGTTTGAAAACGCCCACCACATTGTGCTGGTGCATAATAAGCCACGCCGGGCTATGATACACATCGAATGATCATCCTGGTGACTTATAGTCAATGCAAGACCGGATTAAGAGATGTCGGTTCATAATTGGTTATGTGCTAACAGCTGATAACTGTAAGAGATGCCGGGTTAAGAAACACCGGGTTGATGTAATGACATACAATCTGGCCGGGTCAATAGACACTGGTTTAACTTAGAACCTTATCAAAAGAGATGAAACTTGCCAAAACAAAATCAAATAAAACTTGTAGTCGAGACTTTTCAAGGGCTGCTAGGCCCAAATTCGAGGCTTTTCGTGCGCTGCCAGGCCGCTGAGTTAAACCATTTGACAAAGCCTTTTAAGATGGGCCTCCAACTAACCAATCATTGTTTTAACTTTGACAAGTTTAGGGTCTGTATAAGAGTAACTTGTCAAACGTTCGGCGGGTCATGCCAGGATTACCTGGATAGGAGTGGCTTACTTGATGAAGGCAGGTTAACCCGGGGTTTTAGGTGAATACACCAGGCTGCCAAGCCATGGGTCGATACCCAATTACAATGGTCCTTTCAAACTCTTTGTTGCTTTGCACAAAGAGCCCCCAAGTAACTTTGTGCGGTGCTCAATGGGTGCCTATGTTTGAGTTGTGCTTTTAGCGACAATACAATCTTTGGCCCCTTGGGTGTGAAGCTCCCAAGCTTTATTGTGGCATGATAGCCGATTTAATGGATAAACAGGACGTCACTTTCTAAGCAGAAGCCCCCTTGTAACCAAAAAATATTGGAGGAAACGCCAGAGGCCCTGCTTGTAGCAAGGATACCTGTTTATTATATTGATCATAATATATACATTGTCAAAATATGTACATAATAAGAGCCTATGGCTCGGGTGTAGTAAGGTCATAGAAGAGCGATATTCCACGGCCAACGGGTCTCCTCCTCCGATTTGCTTGAGTCTTTGTGCTCGCGAACGTCGATGAGGTAGTATGATCCGTTGTGCAGATTCTTGCTGACCAAAAGGGCCCTTCCCAAGCTGGGGATAACTTGTGCATATCGGTCTGATCCTAGATGAGCCAGAGCACTAAGTCACCTTCTTAAAAGGTTCTTGTTTTAACCCGGCGTCTATGACAACGCCGCAAGTCTTGCTGATAAACCGCCGAATGAGCCAATGCCATGTCCCGTTTTTCGTCTAACAGGTCCAGTGCTTCTTGACGTGCTTGCTCGTTGTCCACTTCAACATAATTGGCAACCCGGGGCGAGTCATGACGAATATCACTTGGGAGTACCGCCTCTGCCCCGTAAACCATGAAGAAAGGTGTATAACCTGTAGATCAATTTTGGGTGGTGTTTATGCTCCATAACACAGATGGTAGCTCCTCCACCCAACAACCCGGCGTCCTCTTCAAAGGAACCATAAGTCGGGGCTTGATACCCTTCAAGATTTCCTGATTTTCTCTCTCAGCTTGACCATTAGATTGGGGGTGAGCCACAGATGACATGTCAAGCCGGATGTGCTCTCGTTGACAAAAGTCCTCCATCTCGCCTTTGGAGAGGTTCGTGCCATTATCTGTGATAATGTTGTGTGGAAAACCGAAACGGAAGATCACCTTTTTAATGAATTGAACCGTTGTGGCTGCATCACACTTGCTTACTGGCTCCGCTTCAACCCATTTAGCAAACTTGTCAACCGCCACCAATAGGTGGGTCTTCTTATCTTTGGATCGCTTGAAAGGACCTACCATGTCAAGCCCCCAAGTAGCAAACGGTCAGGTGATGGGAATCATATGTAGCTCCTGAGCCAGAACATGAGCTCGTCGTGAGAATTTCTGACAACCGTCACACCGCCCTACCAAGTCCTCAGCATCCACATGAGCCATCAGCCAATAGAAACCATGACGAAAGGCTTTAGCAACCAAGGATTTTGAACCGGCGTGATGACCACAGTCTCCTTTATGGATCTCTCATAGAATCTCATGGCCTTCTTCAGGAGAAACACGGCGTTGGAACGCACCAGAGATACGGCAATGGTGTA
Organism: Triticum aestivum; assembly: GCF_018294505.1. Taxonomy (NCBI): domain Eukaryota; kingdom Viridiplantae; phylum Streptophyta; class Magnoliopsida; order Poales; family Poaceae; genus Triticum; species Triticum aestivum. Next base: position 68,406,262 of record NC_057804.1, on the reverse strand, counting down.
ACTCGCCATTGTGAACAACCATGGAATTGGATCGACGGACTATCTGTTTGGCCAAAATTGCATCCTCTGGCAACTTGCCTCGGTTCATATACGCCAAGTTGGAACCGTCCAATCCAGAATAATGTGTAAAGCGGCCACCAACTGTGCCTCTGGATCAGGAATAGCGAGGTCCTCCTCTGTAGGCAACTGAACTGACGGGTTGTGCAATACATCCACAAAGGTATTGGGTGGCACAGGTTTACGCTGAGACCCCAGCCGGCTTAAAGCATCAGCTGCCTCATTTTTCCGTCGATCAATGTGCTCCACTTGATAACCCTTGAAGTGACCAGCAACAATATCCACCTCTCATCGGTAAGCCGCCATGAGTGGATCCTTGGAATCCCAAGTACCTGAAACTTGCTGGGCTACCAGATCCAAGTCTCCAAAGCATCGTACTCGGCTTAAGTTCATTTCCTTAGCCACTCAAAGACCATGGAGTAAGGCTTCATACTCAGCTGCATTGTTAGTACAAGGGAACATTAAACGAAGAATATAATGAATTTTATCACCTCGAGGGAAGTAAGGACAACTCCAGCCCCCGAGCCCTCCAATTGCCTGGACCCATCAAAGTGAATAGTCCAGTATGTATTGTCCGGTTTGTCCTACGGTATCTACAACTCTGTCCAATCAATGATGAAATCCACAAGGGCCTGGGATTTGATAGCTGTTCGAGGCATGTACTTCAAACCGTGTGGTCCAAGCTCAATAGCCCACTTAGCAACCCGGCCAGTTGCCTCCCTGTTCTGGATTATATCCCCCAAAGGAGCAGAACTGACCACTGTGATGGGATGACCTTGAAAGTACTGCTTAAGCTTTCGACTTTCCATGAAAACCCCATACACCAGCTTCAGCCAATGCGGATATCTTTGCTTTGACTCAATGAGCACTCCGCTGATATAATAAACCGGCCTTTGAACCGGGTATTCCTTGCCAGCATCCTTGCGCTCCACCACAATAGCTACACTGACAGCCCGGGCATTAGCAGCCACATATAACAAAAGTGGCTCCTTATCAACTGGAGTAGCAAGAACCGGCGGTTCAGCCAACTGCTTCTTCAAGTCCTCAAATGTCGCATTAGCAGCATCGCTCCAGACAAAATTTTCTGTCTTCTTCAATATCTGATACACAGGGATCGCCTTTTCTCCCAACCTGCTGATAAACCAGTTCAAAGCCGCGATACGACCCGCCAAACACATCATTGATACATGACAGTTTAGCCAGGGATGTGATAGCCTTAATCTTTTCTGGATTAGCCTCAATGCCCCGGTTAGACACCAGAAAACCCAAGAGTTTGCCAGCCGGTACACCAAAGACACACTTAGCCGGATTGAGCATCATTTTATAAACTCTCAGATTATCAAAGGTTTCTTGCAAATCAAATATGAGTGTCTCTGCTTTCCTGGACTTCACCACAATATCATCCACATAAGCATGAACATTGCGCCCAATCTGAGTATGAAGACAATTCTGCACATAGCGTTGATAAGTTGTCTGGGCACTCTTGAGCCCAAAGGGCATAGACACATAACAGAAGGCTCCAAAGGGAGTGATGAAAGTTGTCTTCTCCTGGTCCTTAACTGCCATCTTGATCTGATGATAACCAGAATAAGCATCCAAGAGACTCAAACGCTCACAACCCGCCATAGCATCAATGATTTGATCAATACGAGGGAGGGCAAAGGGATCCGCTGGGCAAGCTTTGTTCAAATCCATGTAGTCCACACACATCCGCCAAGTGCCGTTTTTCTTAAGTATCAGCACTGGATTAGCCAACCACTCTGGGTGAAACACTTCCACAATAAACCCTGCTGCCAACAGCCGGGCTACCTCTTCACCAATGGCCTTGCGCCTCTCTTCATTAAAACGGCGAAGAAACTGTTTGACCGGTTTGAACTTTGGATCGATATTAAGAGTGTGCTCAACGAGTTCCCTCGGTACACCTGGCATGTCAGAAGGTTTCCATGCAAAGATGTCCAGGTTCTCACGGATGAACTCGATGAGCACGCTTTCCTATTTCGGATCCAAGTTAATGCTGATGCTAAACTGCTTGGATGAATCACCAAGAACAAAATCAACCAACTTAGTCTCATCAGCCGATTTAAACTTCAAAGCCGGATCATGCTCTGTCGTTGGCTTCTTTAGAGAAGTCATATCTGCCAGATCAACATTGTCCTTATAAAACTTCAACTCCTCCGTTGCACAAACCGATTCAGCATATGCCGCATCACCTTCGTCGCACTCCAGCGCAATCTTACGGCTACCATGAACCATGATGGTCCCCCTATGACCCGGCATCTTGAGCTGCAAATAAACATAACACAGCCTTGCCATGAATTTAGCATAAACCGGTCGTCCAAACAAGGCATGGTACGGACTTCTGATTTTGACCACTTCAAAGGTCACCGTCTCAGATCTTGAATCATGTTCATCTCCAAAAACCACCTCCAGAGCTATCTTACCAACTGGGTAAGCCGGTTTACCAGGCACCATACCGTGAAAAATGGTGTTTGACGGTCTAAGATTCTTATCTGTCAACCCCATACGCCGGAAGGTTTCATAATACAAGATATTGATACTGCTCCCTCCGTCCATGAGCACCTTGGTGAACTGATAACCTCTAACATGTGGTGCAACCACCAAAGCTAGGTGGCCCGGATTGTCAACCCAGGGCGGATGATCCTCCCGACTCCAGACAATAGGCGGCTCAGACCATCATAGATAACGGGGCACTGCCGGTTCAACAGAGTTTACTACCCTTTTATGGAGCTTCTGATTGCGCTTGCACAAACTAGTAGTGAAGACATGATACTGCCCACCGTTTAACTGTTTCGGGTTGCTCTGATAACCCGACTGCTGCTGATTCCCCTGATTACTCTGCTGATTGTGACCACCTTGGTTGTTCTGATTGCCCTAATTATTCTGAAATCCTGAGTTTGAATCGCCACCACCGTAAACCGTCCCATGAAATCCTGGACCGGAACCACCGGATGGACCCTGATCATACCAAAAGAGATCAGAGTTTTTGAATTCCCTCATGATGTGACAATCCTTCCAGAGGTGCATGGATGGAACCTCCTTTGTCACGTGCTTTGGGCAGGGTTGGTTTAACAAACGTTCCAGATTCATGCCCCCACCGCGCTAGGGCGGTTTACCCTTACGGCGCTGCATATTGCCCTGCATATTGGTGTTAGCCACAAAATCTGAATTGTCTGCTTTACGCTTACCATTGTTCCCGTGGCTTGCCTGGTTATGCTGTCCTTTTGTACCGGCATTCTTCTTTCCCTTCTCCTGCTTTTCCTCATCAGAATTGGGGTCCTTGGTATTATCAGAATCAGCATACTTAACTAGAGCCGCCATGAGCGTTCCCATATCATTGCAGTGACGCTTGAGCCGTCCCAACTTCATTTTCAATGACTTAAACCGGTAATTACCTTCCAAGGTCACAATTGTCGTGTCAGGATTGATGCGGCCTGACGAGTGCAAAATTTCTGAAACTTGGTGCACCCAAGGAGTTGTTGATTCATTCTCTCCTTGGACACAAGCCGCCAGATCTACAATGGACATAGGTTGCTTGCATGTATCCTTGAAGTTTGCTATAAATTTGGCCTTCAACTCATCCCATGAACTGATCGAGTTAACAGGCAGGCTCTTCATCCAGGTGCGAGCCGTTCCTTCTAACATCATGCTGAATTATTTTGCACATGCCGCTTCATCCACATCTAGCATCTCCATTGCCATCTCATAACTTTCAACCCACGCCTCAGGGGGTTGATCAGCGGTATAATTAGGCACTTTACGCGGACCCTTGAAATCCTTGGGTAGCCGTACATTACGCAGAGCCGGGGTGAGTCACGGTACTCCCCAAGAGCTAAAGGCCAAACCATGTTCAACTGATGCCGCTGGCAGAACCGGAGCGGGTTGATTCTGGTACTCCGTTGCCAACTGTGCTGCTAACTCTGCTTCGCGCTGTGCTCTGCCGTTGTTCACCACATCCTGAGCATTCAAACCGCCGTGCACCGGATTAGGCCCGCGAGGGGCATCACGATGCCGCGCACTACTTGACACAGACGGTTCGTCCATGTGCATGCTATAACTCTTGCTCGAACGGGGGGTTGAATGTATTCTGTCTCGGCTGTAGGAATAAGCGTGCTGCTGTACAATAGTGGTTTGAAGAAGATCCCTGGCCTGTCGTGTCTCAACCGCCGCTAGTGAGTCACCCTCCATCGGAATATCTACCAAACGCGATGCTACAACAATCATATTATCCAAAGGGCTAGAGAAGTGACCTGGTGGCGTTGTTACATATTGCGGCAGGTTGTCCGTCTGTCGAGGCGGGTCCATCACCCGTGGTTGATCGGGCGCCGCCTCAGGTGCCTCGGTCCGGTTTACAGCTGCCGGATTACTGGGCATGGCTCCTGGCGTGTTGAAGAGATTCATACCCTCGTAAACCTGCGGCAGACGAGACCAGTACTTCCTTCTCATTACTTCGTTTGACGCGTTCTGATCCAACATAAGCCAGTAATTCTGCGCCTGGATCTATTGTGATTGGGCATCTAAAGCGGCCCGCTCTTCAGCCATCCTGGCCTCCTCAGCCACAAAGTCTGCCTTGGCCTGAGTTATCTGATCCTTTAGCTTTGTAACATCCACATTATGCTGAACTTGGGTCTCCGAGGTGACTGCTGTGGTCAACAGTGCCGTCAAGGCGTCCAGCAAACCGGCAAGAACTTGAGCCGGCCGGCGCGTCGGGCCTCCTGCCGCGGCTGCCGATCCGGAGATCATCGCTGATGTAGATGAAGATTGTACAGTGGGTTGCGTACCGGACATGAAGATTGCAACCCGGTTTGGCGGTTCAAAGGGGCCGGGAATACTGTCGCCATCAGAATATCCCCCAATATGGCCATCTTGCAATTGGTATAGTGATTCGGTTTCACCAGTGGATGATTCGCCATCTAAGGAGATGGTCATCTCACCGTCGGACACCGGTTCAGATTCCGCACCATGGATGAACCCTATGAACACACGCTTCATGGGAGGCTCAACCTGGGCAGGACTTGCACGCTGAGCCATTTCGACGAGGTCGGTGGAGATGTCTGGCTCAGGGCCCGGTTCGCCAATCTTGCCGATGAAAACATGAATTCCGCCAAAGGGGGCCTAGTACCCGTACTCGATTGAGCCGGCCTTGGGGCCCCAACCTGCGTCGTTGATGTAGAGCTTGCCGCAACGACTCTTGGTCATCTCGCCAACTGCATACCCTTTGAGTCCTTCAAAGTTGCCCTTTAAGAACTCGAAACCATCGTGCGATAGCCCCACGGTGGGCGCCAACTATCGTGGAATTAACACGTTAGATGTCCTAGCAGAAGGACTTAGTCATGGAGCCATCACAACGAGATTAGCTTAAAGGGGTTAAACCGGACAAGGGACACGAGAGTTTTATACTAGTTCGGCCCCTTATGATGAAGGTAAAAGCCTACGTCTAGTTGTGATGGAATTATTGGGGTTTCGATGACCAGGGAGCGAATACGCTTTGCCTGAGTCTCGAGTTGTTGTTTCTTGTCCCTGAACCGCCGCTGGGCCGTCCCTTTATATACACTGGTTGACGCCCGGTCGGTTTACAAAGTTCCAAGGCCGGCTCATACAAGTGTCCGGCTTGGTCTCTTCCTTTCCCTAACTTACAATACAAGTTATACGACTTATGGCGGTTTACAATTATGGGCCCTAATCCGCCTTTGGGCTATGGGCCTCTAAGCTTTAATAGTAGAGCGCCATCTTCTTTGTCTTCATGGGCTTCAATATGGATGAGCGTGAACCGGCCCCTCCTGGGCGGTTTACACTCAGTAGTTATATCCTCAACACCCCCCGAGCACGACGCAGCTGTTGTGCTGCCTCTGGACGTTGTGGCTGAGTCGGTCTCTTTCCCGCCTCGCCTTTGCCCCTTCTCCAAGAAGCCGCCCCTCCCTCCTATATATAGCCTTGCCCCCGGCCGTCTCTCCTCCTCCCAAAGCAGCAGCGGCCGCCGCTGCATCTCAAGCCGCCGCAGCTCCGCTGCCCTGCCCCACGCTCCACCGCCGCCGACGCCGTCGTTGGTTTCGCCGCGTCGAGCTGCACCTCCCCGTGCCTCCGCCCGAAGCCGCCGACCACTGGAGACGTCGCCACGCTCAAAGCTGATTCCATCGCCGCCATTTTTCTCGCCGCTGACGACCGCCGCCGCCGCGGTAAACCCCGCCTCTCTCTCGTCCGTTCGATCTCGAATCGACGGTCCAGATTAGATCTCGTGTTTTTTTCGAACCGGTATCTGTTAGTCAGCGAACGTTTTCGTTTCTTAAGCTTCTATAGCAGACGTTTGTCCTTTAGTTTTCTGTCTCGTAGCCAAGGACCCAGTAGCAAACAATTTTCTTACACATGAGTCATTGTTTTTCAAACTAGCACAATTTCTAAACCGTTTGTCCAAATTCAATGAAACCAATGCCAAATTCTTAATCATGATCCCCTCTATCCAGAGAACCAATCCAAAATATTTTTTCGAAAGTTTAAAATTTGAATTTGTACAGATCTAGTTTGAACTTTGTTTGGCTATAATTTGAGTTTCGTAACTCCGATTTGAGTGATTCTTTTTGCAAATCGAAGGTCATCACATGTACCTTCTGTTAAGATCAAAACCACAAAATTTTGCTACTGTTAAAATTTCATGCTGTACAGAAGTTTTATTTGGTTGTTTTTTGGAGTTTTCATAAGTCTTTTCTTTGGTCTCCCTTTTGATTCTTTGTTTGTGTGCTTATGTATGTTATTTTTTGCTTCATTAGATTATTCGGAGTGCAAAGCTTGCTACTACGAATCTCTAGGGTTTCCCGATCGTCAGCAAGGCAAGTTACACTTTGATCATACTCTTTTATACCCAGTTTTACAATGCATTAGTTTCACCCTCAAAGATTGCATGAGTAGGATTGGGAACATGTGGTTTTGCTATGTAGTTCATGTGGTAGGAACCTATTAACTTTGATCACCCCAGGAATATATGTTATGCTCATAAATTGCTTAGCCATGCTCGTAGACGGGGATTGGTATATGAGATTCATGAAAGTTGCGAGAGTAATAATAACTAAGGGAAAATTAAGGTGGCACTTTAATACACATCTAGGTGGATTGTTTGGGGCACCTGGAGAAACCAATGCTTGCCCAAGGGAATGCCGGAGTACCGGTGTGATTACCCTAGGTCCGCCACCCAAGCTCAAAGGGGTCATATGATATTTCATGCCTAGAAACTTCCATGTGTAGCCACAAGCCATTATGGGCTCTGGCATAGTTGAGTAAGTTGTGTGACCTCTTTCAGTGGTAGACTAGCAGATGTAGGGGAAAGAAGGTGTACCTGTCTACCCAGAGTAAAGAGTAAATACTTTAGAAAGGCTATGTCTTGATCTTCCGATCATGGAGGTGGTTGAGTCTTGTGGGGAAAAGTGCGCAAACCTCTGCAGAGTGTACAAACTAATCATGATTAGCCGTGTCCCCGGTTATCACAACTTTGAGTATCTGGAAGTGAATTATTGGTTGATCTCATTACTCTATTTAATTAATGAATTTGGGATTATTATTTATACTTGGTAATTTTGGTGTTGAGTTGGAGGAACTTTCTCAATAATGGCATAAACTTAGTAGTAAATAAAACTTATTCCTTTGTTGTAGGGAACAACTAGCTTTATGCAAAAATTAAACTTAGAGCCTCCACCTGCCAAATATGCATATAGATATAGTCTTTTTCATTCATTGCTCTACAGTGTGACTTTGCCAGCATATTCCATGTGCTGACCTACACGGCTGCAACATCTCATGTTGCAGACATTTCCGATGAAGATTAAGGTGCGCTAGGTTGTTGTCATGCACTCAGTTTTGCCGTGGAGTTGATAGACTCATTTACCTTCGAAGCTTCAACCATATTTATGTAAAAATACTCTTTATGACGACCTCGAAGTAATAAGTGTGTGATTGAACTCTGTTATAAATCCTCGAGTACTGTGTGTGTCACCATACCGATCCAGGGATGACACTTAAGCATAGAGACTTCGATCCATTGGGATCTGGTCGCTATAGTTCATGATAAATTAAAGTTCAATTAATCATATTACTTAAGAACTCCCACTTAGATAGACATCCCTCTAGTCATCTAAATGATCATGTGATCCAAATCAACTAAACCATTCCGATCATCACGTGAGATGGAGTAGTTTTCAATGGTGAACATCTCTATGTTGATCATATCTACTATATGATTCACGTTCGACATTTCAGTCTTAGTGTTCCGAGGCCATATCTGCATATGCTTGGCTCGTCAAGTTTAACCCAAATATTTTGCACGTGCAAAACTGGCTTGCACCCATTGTATGTGAACGTAGAGCTTATCACACCCGATCATCATGTGGTGTCTCGGCACGACGAACTGTAGCAATGGTGCATACTCAGGGAGAACACTTATACCTTGAAATTTAGTAAGGGATCATCTTATAATGCTACCACCGTACTAACCAAAATAAGATGCATAAAAGATAAAAATCACATGTAATCAAAATATGTGGCATGATATGGCCATCATCATCATGTGCTCATGATCTCCATCACCGAAGCATCATCATGATCTCCATTATCACCGGCTTGACATCTTGATCTCCATTGCAACATCATTGTTGTCTTGCCAACTATTACTACTACGACTATCGCTACCGCTTAGTGATAAAGTAAAGCAATTACATGGCGACTGCATTTCAAACAATAAAGCGACAACCATATGGCTCCTGCCAGTTGTCGATAACTCTGTTACAAAACATGATCATCTCATACAACAATTTATATCACATCATGTCTTGACCATATCACATCACAACAAGCCCTGCAAAAACAAGTTAGACGTCCTCTACTTTGTTGTTGAAAGTTTTACGTGGCTGCTACGGGCTTCTAGCAAGAACTATTCTTACCTACGCATCAAAACCACAACAATTTTTCGTCAAATGTGTTGTTTTAACCTTCAACAAGGATCGGCCGTAGTAAAACTCGATTCAACTAAAGTTGGAGAAACAAACACCCGCCAGCCACCCATGTGCAAAGCACGTCGGTAGAACCAGTCTCATGAACACGGTCATGTAATGTCGGTCTGGGCCGCTTCATCCAACAATACCACCGAATCAAAGTAAGACATGGGTGGTAAGCAGTATGACTATTATCACCCACAACTCTTTGTGTTCTACTCGTGCATATATCATCTACGCATAAACCTGCCTCTGATATCACTGTTGGGGAACGTAGTAATTCAAAAAAATTCCTACGATCACACAAGATCTCTCTAGGAGATGCATAGCAACGAGACGGGAGAGTGTGTCCACGTACCCTCGTAGATCGAAAGCGGAAGCGTTTAGGAATGCAGTTGATGTAGTCAAACGTCTTCACGATCCAAGTACCGAACGTACGGCACCTCCGTGTTCAGCACACGTTCAGCACGATGACGTCCCTCGAGCTCTTGATCCAGTTGAGGAGGAGGGAGAGTTTTGTCAGCACGACAGTGTGGCGACGGTGATGATGAAGTTACCGGCGCAGGGCTTCACCTAAGCACCACGACGATATGACTGCGGTGTTAAACTGTGGAGGGTGCACTGCACATGGTTAAGAGATTGTCTGTTGTGCTTTGGGGTGCCCCCTGCCCCCGTATATAAAGGAGGGAGGGAGGAGGTGGCCTGCCTAGAGGGGCGCGCCAAAAGGGGAGTCCTACTCGGACTACCAGTCCTAGTAGGAGTCCCCCTTCCTTTTTGGAGTAGGAGAAGGTGGAAGGGAAAGAGAGAGGGAGAAGGAAAGGGGGGGGGGTCGCGCCCCCTCCCCTAGTCCAATTCGGTTTGTCTAGGGGTGCGCGTGCCACCTCCTGGCTGCTGGCCTCCTCTTCCCACTAAGGCTCATGAAGGCCTAATACACTCCCGGGGGGGGGGTCCGGTAACCTCCTAGTACTCCAAAAAATACCTGAATCACTTCGGAACCCATTCCAGTGTCCGAATATAACCTTCCAATATATCAATCTTCATGTATCGACCATTTCAAGACTCCTCGTCATGTCCGTGATCTCATCCGGGACTCCAAAGAAACTTCAGTCATCAAATCACATAACTCATAATACAGACCGTCATCAAATGTTAAGCATGCTGACCCTACGGGTTCGAGAACTATGTAGACATAATCGAGACACATCTCCGATCAATAAGCAATAGCGGAACCTAGATGCTCATATTGGCTCCTACATATTCTATGAAGATCTTCATCGGTCAAACCGAACAACAACATACGTTGTTCCCTTTGTCATCCGTATGTTACTTGCCCGAGATTCGATCGTTGGTATCATCATGCCTAGTTCAATCTCATTACTGGCAAGTCTCTTTACTCGTTTCGTAATGCTTCATCCCACAACTAACTCATTAGTCACATTGCTTGTAAGGCTTATAGTAATGAGCATTACCCAGAGGGCCCAGAGATACCTCTCCGATACACGGAGTGACAAATCCTAATCTCGATCTATGCCAACCCAACAAACACCTTCGGAGACACCTGTAGAGCATCTTTATAATCACCCAGTTACATTGTGATGTTTGATAGCACACAAGGTGTTCCTCCGATATTCGGGAGTTGCATAATCTCATAGTCAGAGGAACATGTATAAGTCAGGAAGAAAGCAGTAGCAATAAAACTGTAACGATCATAATGCTAAGCTAACGGATGGGTCTTGTCCATCACATCATTATCCTAATGATGTGATCCCATTCATCAAATTACAACACATGTCTATGGTTAGGAAACATAACCATCTTTGATTAACGAGCTAGTCAAGTAGAGGCATACTAGGGACACCATGTTGTGTCTATGTATTCACACATGTACTAAGTTTCCGGTTAATACAATTCTAGCATGAATAATAAACATTTATCATGATATAAGGAAATATAAATAACAACTTTATTATTGCCTTTAGGACATATTTCCTTCAAGGGTTTCTACCAGTAGCTATGTGTTTAATCTCTCTCTCTCTCTCTCTCTCTCGTGTTCTTGAGATGTCACGATCTTGATGTATCGCGGGCTTTGTTAGTATACTCGGATCATATGGTGTTTTCCCCTCTCTATCTTGTTGTGATGAATTGAGTTTTTCCCTTTGAGATTTCATTGTTATCGGATTGAATACTTTTATGGATTTGAGAACACTTGATATATGTCTTGCAATTGAATACTCATGGTGACAATGGGGTATCGTATAGATTCACTTGATATATGTTTTGGCACTCAACTTGCAAATTCCCGAGGTGACATTGGGGTAATCTATGCATAGGGGTTGATGCATGTTCTTGTCTTTGTTTCTCTGGTAGAAATCTTAGGGCACTCTTTGAAGTTCTTTGTGTTGGATTGAGTATAATGAATATGAATTTTCTTTGGTGTTATTTTAGTACGAACTCTAGGATAAATTGAATGGAAATAATAGCTTTGTGTTATTTTAGTGCGAACTCTTGAATAGATCGAACGGAAAGAATAGCTTTGATATGGTTTCATACCCCTATAAACAATTTATTCTTATGTTCTCCGCTAGATAGGATCTTTGGAGTGATTCTTCATCGCACTTTGAGGGATGGTTATATGATCCAATTATATTAGCACTATTGAGAGATTGCACTAGCGAAAGTACGGACCCTAGGCCTCATTTTCAAGCATTGCAATACCGTTTTTGTGCCCGTTTACTATTTGCTACCTTGCTGTTTTTATTTATTCAGATTATAAAAATATATTTATACCATCAATACTACACTTTTATCATCATATCTTCGCCGAACTAGTGTACCTATACAATTTTCCATTGTATTGGGTGTGTTGGGGACACAAGAGACTTTTTATTATTTGGTTGCAGGGTTGTTTGAGAGAGACCATCTTTATCCTACGCCTCCCAGGGATTGATAAACCTTATGTCACCCATTTGAGGGAAAATTGCTACTGTCCTACAAAACTCTGCGTTTGGAGGCCCAACATGTGTCTACAACAATAAATTTGCGTAGTAGACATCACATGCCTATTCACCCAAAATTCTTGGATAAGCCCCTTCCCACAAGCATCATTCAACAGCAAGGATAGAGCCTCAACTGCAATCAAGAATAACTAAGGAGATAAAGGGCCACCCTGCCTTAGGCCACAAGACGGCGAGAAAGTATCCAACTGTTGTCCATTAAGATGGACAGAGAATTTCACCGAAGTAACACATGTCATAATTGACTTAATCCAAACCGGATCAAGGCCCAATGCCCCAAACATGCATTTCAAGAATTGCCAATCCACACGATCATATGCTTTTGCCAAATCTAACTTGTATGCACAAAACTCCCCCCTCTCATCTTTAAGCGAGCTCAAAGAATGCATGCACTCGAAAGCTATAAGAGCATTATCAGAGATTAGCCTACCAGGAATAAAAGCACTTTGAGCGGGAGAAATCATACCATCCAACATCGGGCGCAATCTATTAACAAGGCACTTAGAAATTATCTTGTATATAACATTGCAAAGACTGATGGATGAAAATCCTTGATAGATTGAGGGTTCTTGACCTTAGGAATGAGCACACTAGTTGTATCATTAATCCCATCTGGCATATTTCCAGTATCGAAGAAATCTTAACTGCCCGAGTGATATCCTCTTTGATGCATCCCCAATTCCTCTGAAAGAACCGCGCCGGAAAACCATCAGGGCCCGGCGCATTGAATGGCCCAATCTGAAAAAGCGCATCACTATTCTCTTGATCAGTAGATGATTTACATAAATCTACGTTCATCTCCTCATTCACCAAAGGTTTAAATAGATTAATAATACGTGAAGGATCAACCATGTCATCTGCAGAATCAAGATTCTTAAAAAAAGAATTAGTTATGTGCATGATCTCATCTAGATTGTTCGTGAGGATCCATCATTCCTTTTAAGAGCTGAAATGTAATTTTTCTTGGCCCTCCAACAAGCTTTCCTTTTAAAATAATTTGTGTTTGCATCCCCTTCTTTCATGGTGTCCAGCCTAGACCTCTGCTTCCACATAATTTCTTCTCTTAGTAGCAGTTCATCCATGTCCACCAAAATTTTCTTCCTCTCCTCTGCAGCATCCTTATCATTTCTTTTAAATAGAACATTTAATCTTTTACGAGCATACTCTAATTTCCTAGGAAGATATCCTATGTGCTTCCGACTCCAGCCATGAAGGGAATTCATAACCCTCTTTAAATTACTAGCCACATCCTTCAAATTCTTCACTAGCGTACCTTTATTCCAAGTCGCTTTAACTTCATTATCTAGGACTTCTCCTTCCCTCTCCCAGTAGGCCTCATATCTCTGGTGCTTGATAATTCTATTAATGCGTGGCGAGCCCAGAACATGAATTAGAAGTGGACAGTGATCAGACCTGGAGCTTACAATATGAGAAACCACACAATCTGGAAACCACGATGGCCAAGTAGGGCACGCAACCGCCCTATCAAGGTGCACCTTCACATTTCTGTCTCCCTCCTGCTTGTTATTGTATGTCCATGGTACCCCATGAAACCCCAGATCAAAAACATTACAATCTGAGAGAACCTCTCAGAAATTAGCCATGAGACGGAGAGACCTCTTATGCCGAGAAAATGTTCAGATTGTTGCATAGCTTCATTGAAATCACCGACCAAGAACCAAGGCCCAGTACCCAAATACTTTGTACGTCAAAGAAGATCCCACATGACATACCTTTGTGTAGCTTTGGGTTCATCGTAAACGAAAGTGCTTCTCCACTTTTTGCCATCCGCATTGCTCACATACATATCAACAAAGTGCTCCCCAAACATGTTCAGCTCAAGGGTGTACATATCATCCCAGAAAACAGCCAACTCACCACCTTTACCTTGCATAGAAACAGTAAAAATATTATTCATGCCCAAACAATAATGCAAACTTTCGACATACTCTTTATTCTTCCTGGTCTCAGATAAAAATATAACATTTGGTCGATGCATCTTTGACAGACACGAGCTCTTGAACTGTGCGGGGTTGATGATGTTGATCAATCATGTTGGTTTGCTTTGGGCAGCGCCCCAGGTTGGCGAGCTTAGCCGTGTTTCTTTTCTGTTTGGGCTGAGCATCCCATGTCCCTTTGCTCCGGTCGTCATGTTCACGACTCCTGCCTTTGTTTCATGCATTGTACCACCCCTTGTACTCACTCCTAACTTATTCTATCAATGAAATGATACGCAAGTTTTGCGTATTCGCAAAAAAAACTATTCATTTTATTCCTGACATGATCCAAACTTTGCTTAACTCAAGACATCTAGATATTAATCTTTGTGACTTGTGTACTTTTCTGTGGTGTCTTTGGATCTCGAAACATGCTCTCTTTGCTAGAGAATATTGTAGGCCCTCTCAGGTGTACGCAGTAGAAAATGTAATTATAAAAGGAATCAAATTAGGAGAGACCATGCTGAAGATCATGGTGCGCATGGCTTACAGGACCAACTGGTGCGGCCAGCGATACAAAATCCGGACTCTTTTACAGGCAACACAATCTTCTGTGACACTGCATGGGAAATATAGCGAGCTAACACTTCTGAACAAGCGGAAATTGGAGTCCTCATCCAAGTTCAAAATGACGATCGCATACAACAAATTCACTCTGATCTAAATAGGCAGGAATTGGAGTCGTGCGACAATGTCCCCTCCTGCCACTACAAAAAAGACACATCCGTGACATTTTGGGCCGAACGAAAAAAAAATCTATCATACTTATGACACTTCTATGACGATAATTGTGACAAAACCCGGTATCATGATAGATGTGGTGGGCTCCTACTTCTATGACAAAAATTCATGACAGAAAATGGGCTTTTCGTCCTGCGCGGTCCGGAGACGCAGCTGCATGACATTCTTTGGACCGCCCATGACGGAAAAAACCATGGTAGAAGCAAGGGCGAGGAAAATTTCAGGGATTTCCCGGTTATGGTGGGTGGTCGGGGGCCGAGCGATGCGCGCTTCTCTCGTACACGTACGAGCGTGTGTGCAAGGCGTTAGGCTCTAACTGAACCCGAGCGATTGCACTGCAGGCTATGCGTTACTGAACCCAAGCGATCGATCGATGGCTGTTAACTGAACCCGATCGAGCGATTCCTTTGCTACTGCTGCTAACTGAAGCCGATCGATTGGATGAACAGTGAGCGTTCCGGGGGGTTGGATGAATAGTGAGCGGTGGGGGTGGATGAACCGACCCCGTGGCGTTGCTTCTAGATGAACAGGACGACCCCGTGGAGGGCTGGATGAACAGTAGACGGTGGAGGGGTGCCCGTGGAGGGGTGGTTGAACAGTAGCCGGTGGAGTAGCGCGCAGTGGAGGCTGGTTGAACAGGAGCCCGTGGAGGCTGGACGAGGTCGATGGTAGCCCGTGGAGGCTGGACGAGGTCGACGGTAGCCCGTGGAGGCTGGAGGAGGTCGACGGTGGAGATGAACAATATCTCGTGGAGTCTTATTTTGCGGTACGCCACACCCCGCCCGATGAACAGGACCCCCGCTTCGACCGTAGCACTCCAACACAAGTCTGTTTCGTCCGTTTTGTGGTACGCCACACCCCTCCCGATCAACAGGACCCCCGTTTCGATCGTAGGAGGTTCGTTTCCTCCGTTTTGCGGTACGCCAGACCCCTCCCGATGAACAGGATCTTGAACATGGCCGATCGAACACAAGGTCGTTTCCTCCGTTCTGCGGTACGCCAGGCCTCGTTTCCATCGCCTGTTCCGTCCAAGCCGGTTGGCTCCCACGCGTTCTGGTGCCTCCCGATGGACACGACGCATTACGTTGCCTCCCCATGAACATGACACATTCCGTTGCCTCCCCATCAACACGACGACGACGCAGTTTCTCCATTCCGACCCAGCCATGTACACGAGCCCTGGCCGTACGTATGCGCAAGTAGGCGTTTGAGACCCCGCCCGTATGTACGTACGTGGCCGTATTTTCTTTCTTGCACCCTGGTCGTTGTACATACATGTACATGCTACATGCGCGCCTCAACTACGACACGTGCGCGCCTCTACGTCCACCAGTATGTATGTACACGTTCGCGACCAGAATGACAACGCTACGTATGCTTCGACCAGGTGGGTCCCGACTGTCAGGCACTTCCTTGCTATGGCTGTGGACCCAGCTGTCGGCCTCTCCATGTACAGTCCATGTCCGATGGAAGTCGTTCCTTGACCATGTTGACCACGCCGCGCCGAGAGCACCAGGGAGGTGGACGACGGCGAGGCCTAGGAAGGGGACGACACGGAGCTGGAGAAGACGCAACCGTGGAAGCCTGTGCGGAGAGGAGTACGAGGGTTCACTGGTTCGGCTGCGGTGTGAGGCTGCCGTCGCTGCAGGGCCTGGCCAGCGGTGAGAATAGTAGGGGCGGTGAGGCCTCCGCGGGAGCACAGCCGACCATGGGAGGCACGAGCATGCGGCACGACCGGCGCTGCTTTGGGCGGCTAGAGCAAGAAGACCAGAGGTTGAAGAAGCACTATGGCTGTTGGATGGACATCGTACGGTCACTGAAGCTAGAATCGTTTATATTGACTAAGTTGACAAAGCCCTTGGTATGCGCCAACTTAGTAGGCCCACAGGTCAGCCTCCGAAATTGTGCACCCCAGATGTCAGGGGGAGGAACCATTTTTTGGGCGGCCGAAGCTAAGAATATCCGAGATTGAAGAAGAAGCACAACATCCATTGGATAGACATCCAACGGCCAGTGCTGCTAGAACCGTGTGTTGACTATAATAAGTTGACAAAGCCTTGCATACGCGTCAACTTATTTTTTTTAGGGGACGCGTCAACTTAGTAGGCCCACAAGTGTGTGGTAGAGAATTTATAGTCCATTTGCGATTTGTAACAATGTACAACCCATTTTTGAATTCTAATGGAATTTACTACAGCCCATTTACAGTTTGTTAAAAGCACAGCCCATTTTCTAGCTAGGACAACGATTAATAATTTCAACCAACCGTTGAAGAAAGAATTCAATAAAATTTCCCACATTTTGATGGGATCCGAAATATTTTTATCCCAAATTTCTAGTCAGATTAAATATAGATGTGTATTACATAAAAATCCAACGAAACATTGCGCGTGGAACAATGAAAATTTAAGATTTCCAAAATCCATATATTTTATAAACTAATTTTGTGTTTGGTGCATTTTTTATAGTTACTGCCTAGTTTTTATAATTACATCCCATTTATTATTTTTTTAAAGCCCATTTTCCTGTTAAGCATAATGCATCCCTCCTAGGAAAGATTTGCAGCCCAGCGGGGCGGAGAATAACAAGTTGACCTTGCCTGGGTATTCCTCAAAAAAAGTATAGCTGGGCTAGCCATTTTCATCTTGAAAAAATTAATATCTGGGCTGGATATCTGGCCTGGGCTAGACGGGCCACAGTCGGCCCAGTTAATACCCTGCTCTCCTTTGAACAACAACAAAATTATCGCCAAGAAAAACTCTGCAGCGCTCATGCCTCAAAAACACAAATACTGCTCGAGCTGCTTGGTCCCAGCTGTCGGCCGCACCTTGTGCAATTCTCTCGTTTATATTGACTACATAGGTTGACAATGGTGTGGGACCGTGATGTCAGGAAACTAGGAGGAAGCAAAAAAATATAGTTGTACATAATAAGGAGGCACTTCCGTACGTACGGCTATGGCCCTAGTGGGTCCCTAGTGTCATCCAGTCAAAATAAAGTCATCCCCTAAATCCTCATGTTTGTTGACGATGTTAACAATGCTTGGCACCACAGCGAGCGCAACAACTCGAAGGACGACGGAGCCCTACGGATGGTCTGATACAGCGCCCGCTGCTCATTCAGGAAGCCAGGATCATCGGACACCTATGAGCACCTTCGAGAAACTGAGACGGCATGAAACGGTAAAGCCGCGCTTGGGAGCTCTGGTTTATTTCAAACCTGTATTAACATACAAGTGTAATTTACTCGTCATCAGAAACAACGCGTAAAATACAGGTGTAATGAAACCGAGGACCCGAGGTCTGTAAGTAAAACCGGCAGGTTACGCGTGTAATTTGAGAGACCAGTGTATATTTTACGAGCACTGCTATATGGATGACATTACCAGACGATACATGCACGACGTGTGTATCATGCCATCCATGGGCAAGGCTGAAATAGCAGCTAACGGTTGGATTAGAAATCGTCCGAGTGCCGTTCAGCGTTTTATCATGTGTGAAGTACTTCCGATATTTTACTAGTCGAAATCGACCAACGAAGCGCTTCGCCCGAGACCATCTGCTTTTATTTACAAGCATCAGTTTTACAAGTGGTTTTGGTTGGAAAACGACGATCCAATCACGGCCTAATATCATGAGTTGGTCGAAAGATCATATGGTTTCACGTCTAACCTACCCGACTTGTTGTATAGGCTATGAATGAAACATAAGATGATGAACTTCTTAAGCACGGAAACAACATAAGAGGATGATCTTCTTAACAAGCAAATCACTGGCATTAGATCTACATGCAAAACAATACGAAGCATTATTCTCAGGACTCATGGTGAATAGCTCGTGATGCCGCATGCCACAACATTCCAAGCTCAACTTTGCAATCAAACACAAGGTCTGGCATTACATAGACATTATTCAGAACAAACTCTTAACACAGGAATATCTCAGCACAGTAACTATTTACTTCTAAGCTGAACACAGGAATAGGAAAAAACAATCGACGCTGCTCACAGCAAGGGCATCCCACTCAAAAATATCAAATGCATGTCTTCTGGCTAACATCAATGAGCAAATTTTGACAAGGTTTTCGAATTCCAATATATTAAACTAACATCTTCTTGCTAACATCAATGATTAAACTTTGACAAGCTTTTCCCATTCAAAATATGTAATGCCTATGATCGTGGAGTCCTGTCGTAGCTTCTTACTTGTTTGGGCACTTTTTGCCCAGTGCACTCCACGTGTTGTAGAATTGCCAATGCTCTCTGCAGACTAGTCATGTCACCAGCGTCTAATAATACTCTATAAGGCTTCTCGTTCATTCCTTCTGTAAAGTAGCACAAACAGTGACTTCTTATTTCTGCAAAGTGGTACAACCAACTGGACCCAGTAATGCAGCAGTTTGCCTTGGACACATTGGCTCCTTTTGTGCAGTTCAACTAAAATCGAATTCAGAATAAAACCGAGCTTTAATTTTGATATCCCTGTAAGCAACAATAGGTATAAGGGAAACAATTACTGAGAAATAATGGTTGATGACTTGTACTCCCAGAAGAAAAGCATCTACTGATCTACCTTATCTTAACGGGAAACAAAGCAGGAGAGTAGCAATTCTCCATCAGTGTGATTCATTCATATTGACTGAGACATTATCTTAACAATGCCTTGTTTCAACATGTATAAAGAACGACAAAGCAGAAAAGTACCATTCCTAAAACAATGCAACTGATTCATTTTAACAGAGAAATTATCTTAACAATACCTTGGTTAAACATGTAGAAAGAACTACCAAGCAGGATAGTACCATTCCTAACAAGTGTTACAGTTTTGAACTAAGATTCAGTAGTTAATTAATTCTGAGAGTGGCCTTGCTTAATTTTACCAGCGGCATTAGATTAACGAAAAGCATAAAGAGTTCCAGGGGAGAGTGGGCGCAACAACAATATGTGCTTCCATCTACTTATAAAGGGGGTGATGCAGAGTTTGTTGTAACAAAGCAACAAGCATCATGTCTGGGTTGGTCCCATTTTTCTTCACTACTTAATGGGAAAAGACAGCAATATAATAGCTTCAATTCAACATTTATTTAAAACAGTACCAATACAATTAGCACACTGCACAATCATGTGGATGAAGGCCTGTACTGACCTTTCATGAGAACACCAGGATAAAATAAGAATCTGCCAACACGAATAGGAAATCCAATCTTGCTTTGTGCAGTTGCACTGAAATCAAGCAAAGTGTTTCGCGTAGTGAAGCAAAATGTCGCAATATCAACAAGTTGAATAGATATCCCTGTTTAAACAGAGGCAAAAAAGGAATCAATTACTGGCTAATAAAGGAGGATGAAACATGCAGCCACAAAAATGGTAATCCCGCCAATCCCTAACAAGTGTTGCAGTTTTGAAATAAGATTTAGTAGTTAATTCTAAGAGTGGCATTGCTTAATTTTACCAGCGGCAATAGATTAACAAAAAGCATAAACAGTTCCAGGGGAGAGTGGGTGCAACAACACCATGTGATTCCATCTACTTATAAAGGGGGTGATGCAGAGTTTGTTGTAACAAAGCAACAAGCATCATGTCTGGGTTGGTACCATTTTTGTTCACTACTTAATGGGAAAAGAGAGCAGTACAATAGCTTCAATTCAACATTTATTTAAAACAGTACCAAAACAAGTAGCACAGCATCTCAAAACACACTGCACAATCATGTGGATGAAGGCAAGTACCAACCTGGCACTCACCAGATCAACTACAAATCTGCCAACACGAATAGGAAATCTAATCTCATTTTGTGCAGTTGCACTGAAATCAAGCAAAGTGTTTCGAGTAGTGAAGCAAAATGTCGCAATAGCAACAAGTTGAATCAATACCCCTGTTTTAACAGAGGCAAAAAAGGAAACAATTACTTGCCGATAAAGGAGGATGAAACAAACGGTGACAGAAAGAAGCATCTAACTTATCTTGGATGGAAAACAAAGTAGGATAGTAGCATTTCTAAAATGGTTGCATTGATTCATATTAACAGAGACATTGTATTAAAACAACATTCGTTAAAAAGTAATTTACTTTTAACAGTGGCATTACTTCAATTTTCCGGCGGCATTCTTCGATTAACAACAGCAAAATAGCTGTAAGGGACATGCCAGCACCATGTGCGTCCACACGTATAAATGGGTGATGCAGAGTATGTAGCCAAGCAACATATATGCATTGGTCCCATATTTGTTCTCTTTGAACCTTTTTCCTATGTGAGGCAGCAAATCTAGTCCTGCACAAACTACCCGACCCCCAGTTTCTTTCCCTTTTCAACAAAGAGATCAGTTCCTTACAGATGTGTGTACTGGGTTACCCCCTTTTTCCCTTTTTGACCAACAAAGCGGCTGGATAGCCAGTCTATACTACTTTCTGTCCCTCCTTTCCTCATTGAACCACGTCCTAGATTCTTGCTCCACCCCACCGCACCCTTCTTTCCTCTTTGAACCCAGACCTAGATTCGACTACAAATTGAAAAAGATCCACATGCAGCTAGAGCAACGACGGTTTCAAAGAAACTTATACCTTAGGGTCGTCGGGATGTGGCAAGGTGTGCGGCGGGACGCCGGATCTTCCCACACTATGTATGGCAGCAAGGAAGAAGGGGTCGGTGGCCCTCCCGCACAGGCGCTGGGTGAAATAGAATAGCACAGCCGGCAGTGGATTATCTCCCTTGCCGAAGGCGATAGAGTGAATGTTGCACCTCGTCCCCATCCCGGTGCGACAGGATATGGACGCCTCCTTCACTAGTTGTGAGGGGGGAGAGAGAGACAAGAGGCCAACGCAGTCTTGTTTAGATCTGGTGAAGAGAGGGTGAGAGACTATGAATATAGCAAACCCTAGCAAATGAACGCTGAGCCTCCAGCGTGTATACATATATGTAGTGCGGCGAGAGTGTGGAGAGTGCAAACCCTAGAGAACAAGCACTGAGGCTCCAGCTTATATATATATACTACTGTAGTACAGACTAAGCTCCGGTGCCTTCACTGCACCTGCTTTTGGCTGTATGACAGGTGAGTCAGACACATTTTGGGCCCACCTATCATAAACCCAAAGGCAGGTGCACTAAATCCATGAAGCTGCGTCCATATAGTACTCTCGTGGAGTGGTTTTCTTATTCTCTCCATAACAATCGTTTAAATTGTGTAAGTATGAAATGAAACTCTTTATTTAATGTACAGTGAAGAAAACTACTACTACTTCCGATGAACTAACGATCCACACCCACGCGTCCTGGTCGCACTTCCTGTTCTTCACGTGCGGTACACTACCCTCCCTTAAGTGAACAACCACACATGCGCCAAATTATCGGAAATGTGTGAAAGAGTGTACAAATAAAGAATTTTAATTTCAATTATCGGAAAGGTTTGACAGTATTACAAAGTTTGACTTCAGTCAAATCTAATATGCAGAGTAAATAAAAATGGAGGGTTACTACGTCCATCCGGGTTTTTAGTCCACATCATTTTTTAAATCAAAGTTAATAGCTAGACATATAAAATTACAGGGGAGCTGGAGACAAAGTTGTGAGAAGGCTTAGAAATCAATATAAAACTTATGCTCTTCTTACCAACGTCGATCCTTCTTCGAGGAAACATTTGGTTCATAGCCAATTGTGTGATAAAATTGCACCAACGTGGAAGACGACTGCGCCTCCAACGCAACCAAGGTGAACTGATGAAGGATATCATCTTTGTGTGTAACAAGCAAAGAGCACTGATGGAAGACAGCTTGTTTTTCATTGAAAATCGATCAGCTTCACCAGCCGACGCAACCATGAGGCACAACCATGAGCATCGATAGGTCATCGTGGTGATGCATCATCCATTTGGCATCAAGTTTGGGTGAGGCACCTATGAAGTTCGACAAATCCTCACTGTGGTTTGTTTCTTCTCCGTAATCAAGCTCAAGGAAGGAAGAACCACATGGCAGAGGACAGTGAGGCGGAACAACAATGGCCATCCAATTTTGTGCAGTTCCACTAAAATTGAGGAAGACATGCCCGGGTATGGAGATACGCATCGCTGTTTCCAAAAATATAAAAAAGGGATATAGTTGTGTTACTTTGTTTTACAAGATTAGCAACGACATCTCAATTGTCAATAAGAATTAATGAAAAGTACACCAACAAACAGAAGCATCATAATTATCTTGATGGGAACTAAACCAGGATACCCGAGAAAAAAAACATTTCTTCATTTAACCATTGATAGTACTACCACCATATGGACAATGACCGCACAACCACCTTGTACTTTTTGTCGAAACAACATGTATACCTCCACCGAGGCATAAATCAGGACAACTTTTTGAGTGGCATTTCCTCTATAATAGTACTAATAGGTGATGTTGGACCAGCCGACGAACCCTAGCTACTATACATGGGGAGCTGGGGAGTAGTCGCATAGAAGAAAACCCACACGCAGCAACCTGGGGAGCTGGACCAGTACAAGAAGTTATACCTCAGGTGGGCAAGATGTCGTTTAGGCAGGCGGGCGGGATCTGCCCACATTACAGCAGCAAACAAGGGTGCGGAGGATCTTTGTCCGCGCCAGCGCCGGCTCCGAGAGGACGGTGCGCATCAGCTTCCTCCGTCGCCGACGGCGACAACGTCAACGCTGCACCTCCTCGCCTCCCGTAGCGGACGGGATTTGGCCGGATCTGTGACCACCGGAGACGAGAGAGATAGAGTGGACATTGTCATCTTGTTTTGATATGGAGATGGTGAGAGAGCGAGACGCGAGAAACTCTATCAAACAAGAAGCTATAATGGAGTAAAAAATATCTCCATAGCAGTGGTTTTAAATAGAATACGCGCACCTGATACGTCTCCAACGTATCTATATTTTTTGATTGTTCCATGCTATTATATTACCCGTTTTGGATGTCTATGGGCTTTATTTTACACATTTATATCATTTTTGGGACTAACCTACTAACCGGAGGCCCACCCCGTATTGCTGTTTTTTTTGCCTATTTCAGTATTTCGAAGAAAAGGAAAATCAAACGGAGTCCAAACAAAATGAAACCTTTGGGAGCGTGATTTTTGGAACGAACGTGATCCAAAGGACTTGGAGTGCAAGTCAAGAAGCAGCCGAGGCCTCCACGAGATAGAAGGGCACCCCCCCTATGTGGCACCCCTGTCTCGTGGGCCCCTCGGGCAGCCACCGACGTACTTCTTCCTCCTATATAAGCCTACGTACCCCGAAAACATCCAGGGAGCCAACGAAACACAATTTCCACCGCCGTAACCTTCTATATCCGTGAGATCCCATCTTGGAGCCTTCGTTGGCACTCTGCCGGAGGGGGAATCGACCACGGAGGGCTTCTACATCAACACCATAGCCCCTCCAATGAATTGTGAGTAGTTTACCACAGACCTACGGGTCCATACTTATTAGCTACATGGCTTCTTCTCTCTCTTTTGGATCTCAATACAATGTTCTCCCCCTCTCTTGTGGAGATCTATTCGATGTAAACTCTTTTTGCGGTGTGTTTGTCGAGATCCAATGAATTGTGGGTTTATGATCAAGTTTATCTATGAATAATATTTGAATCTTCTCTGAATTATTTTATGTATGATTGAGTTATCTTTGCAAGTCTCTTCGAATTATCAGTTTGGTTTGGCCTACTAGATTGATCTTTCTTGCCATGGGATAAGTGCTTAGCTTTGGGTTCAATCTTGCGGTGTCCTTACCCAGTGACAGAAAGGGTTGCAAGGCACGTATTGTATTGTTGCCATCGAGGATAAAAAGATGGGGTTTATATCATATTGCTTGAGTTTATCCCTCTACATCATGTCATCTTGCTTAATGTGTTACTCTGTTCTTTATGAACTTAATACTCTAGATGCAGGCAGGAGTCGGTCGATGTGTGGAGTAATAGTAGTAGATGTAGGCGGGAGTCGGTCTACTTGTTGCGGACGTGATGCCTATATACATGATCATGCCTAGATAATCTCATAATTATTCGCTTTTCTATCAATTGCTTGACAGTAATTTGTTCACCCATCGTAATACTTATGCTATCTTGAGAGAAGCCACTAGTGAAACCTATGGCCCCCAAGTCTATCTTTTATCATATAAACTTTCAATCTACTTTTATTTGCATCTTTACTTTTTGCATCTATACTATAAAACACCAAAAATATATTTATCTTATCATACTATCTCTATCAGATCTCACTTTCGCAAGTGGCCGTGAAGGGATTGACAACCCCTTTATTGTGTTGGTTGCGAGTTCTTTGTTTGTTTGTGTAGGTGCGTGGGACTTTTAAGGAGCCTCCTACTGGATTGATACCTTGGTTCTCAAAAACTGAGGGAAATACTTATGCTACTATTGCTGCACCACCCATTCCTCTTCAAGGAAAACCAATGCAAGCTCAAGACGTAGCAGCACCCTCAAAAAAATAGAATATGTGCGTTCCCAGAAAAAAGAAACGAAAACTGGCAGACAATTTTTTAACGTACCAATAAAGAAAACTTGATCAAAAACATGCCCCCGCTTCTAGGTCACGAGAGTCGTTGCGCACACACACATAGACATAGACATGCATATCCGTGTTTACCTAAAATTCCATTTCCATCTCCATATCCAATCATATTTGTCCAACTGGCACATTATTTACGTTGTTAATTATATACGCAGCAATATTAACATACATCATCTCTTGTTTGCGGACGTTCGGACCGCTGCCACGGCCGGTCCTGACCAACCCGAACCCTCTTCATCACCCGCGCGTGCTTCCCGCCCGAAACGGTCAGTGCTGCATTCATGCCCGGCCAGAGTGGACGCGGCCTCTCACTGGCGCCGGCATTGAAGTGGCGCGCCGGCCGAGAGAGCATCGCTCGCGCCGCTTTCGGGTGCACGCGACTGCCCCGCGTTCAAAGGTCGCAATAGCCGGCTACAACATGCATGTAAAAAGTTCTTGGGAGTCCATGCTACAGCTAGTTGTCCTCCCCCAACTCATCAATCTCTTCCGGTAGTGCTAGTACTCCATGGCGCGATCCATCAACAAGCAGGCAGGAAAGTTATCGTATACTCGGTTTGTGGTGAGTGGCATGCCGAGCGACCGTGTGGGGTCGAGCTGTGGAGGAGGGTGAGACACGACGTGATTTAAACGTTGGTTTTGCTCGATGGCGCGGTCCAACGAAACAAAACGTTGGTTTCTCTCCCTTTCCATTTTTTCTTCGGAAAAACGGAAACTTTCCACTCCATTTTCATTCCTATTCCAAGGTTGCCCCATTACAACATTCCATCAAATACACAGGAAAACTAACACACATGCTGATGCATCTCAATGATTCACAGATCATAGCCAATATTTACTTCACAACTAAAGACAAAAGTTGTGAGAGCGTGTACGAATGAAAAACTACTGATGGGGTCACTACAACTTAAACCCTAAACCCTAAACAGGATTTAATTTCCTGGCCAGGTAGAACATGTCGAAGGAAAGACGGCTGGCACCCTTGGATCATACGATGCTTTTGTGCAGTTCCACTAAAATCGACCTGAGCATCCCCGATGGCAAAGATATTGAAGAAGTGTGATTAGAATAATAGTACTGGCACTAGTTCATGAGACATAAACTCATCACAAGTAGAAGCCGGTAGAAGTAGAGAAAGATTGACATGGAGATGGAGCTACGGCAGTGGAGCAAGCCGGCTTCAAAAGGAAGATGGACTACCTAGGACATTGGGTTGTAGCTAGAAGGGCGGTTAGGACGCGGCATCAGCCCATACCGTGGTGACCCCCGATTGGGACGCACCGACTGTGGGTTTTCTCCCTAGCCGATGTCGACCACGTGTACGCAGAACATTGTTCCCTTCCCCCAGCTGCGGGATCAGGCATGTCGCTCTATGCTTGTGAAGAGAGCAACCTAAGCAAGCAGGCTTGTAGGTTAGGCTCCTGCTAGTGTATATATAGTGGTTTTATTTTTCTCTCCATATCAACCATTTTATATTGCGTACGTGTCATTGAAGAGTGAAATGATGGTTGCTTCTTCCGACTAACTTACTGTGTGATTTGACTGCCCCTTAGTGGCCCCTACACGTACTCCCCCTATGTGTATGCAACAGTCACACGTACACATGGACGCAAAAACGTGTGCGACGCCCTAATGCATGCATGTCCGAGCACACAACGGAACACACACGGTCACGCTCAAGTGCTCAACCTACACGTGCATGCACACACATACGCAGTCAGGGTGAGCTAGTGACCGTATAAACACCGAAAAAAATATTGAGCGCAATGAACGTATTATGAAGTCCACTAACCATATTTTTACAAATATACAGTGACAGACAGTGTATTTATCTCATTTGAAATTAAGCCATATTAACCGGAGAGGAGGCAGTATGGACTAGCATTACTTTGTTGTGTCCCGTCAACTTGCCGAACGAGGAGAAGGTTGCAGTATGGGAGAAGCTTGTGCGCGGTGGCTCGCAGGACAAGGAGAAACTTTTGACTAATGCAAGTTCTCCCTCGCTCAGGCGGTGGATGTGTAATAGTTAATTCGGTGTCAGATTGCCAGAAGCATACACTATACTACTAGTGCTATTATTATTCGACTTCCCGAATAGGCGAACTGCCAAGCGCACTGTTTACTAGTAGTACTAGTACTACTACTATAGTCTATAGAGGTATGTACTATACTAGTACTAGGAACCGGATGGAGGAGCGTCTGCACTCTTATTATGATTTTAAAATGTGATAAAGCAATCTTCAACACAATTAGTTCTCTTCGAGGGTTCTTGCATGTGATAATGGAAGTTGATTGCATGGAACACTCACCACAATTCTCGCTTAATTCTGGCTCACATCCTGTTACAAATAGGAGCGCTCAGTAATATTTCCTCTTTTTTTATTATTCAGCATGTAAACAGGTCAGCAAACCTTGCGGCGCATCTTCGTGCGAACCGTGCTTGCTACACTTTGAATGTGGCCGAGAGCTGGCTTGATGAAACACCTCGCTTCCTACTTCTTTTTTTGCGGGGTACCTAGCTTCCTACTGAACAGTGTCTTGGCTGATCGTCCTAAGATATATGAATAAAGCTCTCTCATTTACCCGCAAAAAAGATTAAGCCATATTAACCGGAAAGGAGGGAGTATGGACTAGCACTACTTTTTGGTGTGTCCCGTCAACTCGCAGAACAAGGAGAAGCTCGCTTACGCCTTTTGAGTAATGCAACGTACCCTCGGTGGACATGCATCAGTCCATTCGGTGTCAGATTGTCAGAGGCATACACTGTAGTACCCAACATGCGGAGTACCATCATTGTTCGACTTCACGAAGAGGCGAAGAGCCAAGCGCAGTAGTACGAGTAGTACTACTACTAGAACCGCATGGTGGAGCGTTTGTACTCTTATTTTTTTATCTCTGATAAAGTACATGTTTATTCCGGAGAAGGGCGAAAAACGGCAGCCCAACATGTAATGATGATATCGATCAACCAACCATGCTCGAATATATCTTGGCCTCTGTGCGAGCCCGTCTGTGTGTTCTCACTCCTCTTCTCTTTCAAGGAACGGCGGGTTGGCCCTTTGCCATCAATTGAGATCAGTTTGCTCACGCTCATGTCCCACATGTCAGTGATATGCCAAGAGGAGGTGCGTTGACTGACTAGCCATACGCGTACTTGGTTTTGCACCTTCATACTACTCCTCCCTCCGTCACAATTTACAGGGTGCGCTTCATTATGGTGCATTTCTCTCGATGCATTTCCACCACCAGAGAGACTTTAGATGCGTTTGGTTTAATGCTCAATTAATTAGGGCGTGGTAACCGCAATCAAGTCCACAATTTTCTCTCGATGTACTCCCTCCTTTCCGGTTTATAGGGCTTATCTCAAAATTTTAGTTTTTCCATTTTATAAGGCTCAATTTGGTTGTTTTCCATCATATGTTCAGATTCCAAGGTGCATTAAATCATTGCATGCAAGTATTAAGAGAAAATTGGCCAATGCGTGTACTTTATGCATGCATGCATTGCAACCAATGCATTGATAAACATAATTTTTTGAGGAAAACAAGAGCATTAATTAGGTGCTTTTGCAAAACTACAAAAAGTATTCCACCACTCGCCATCTACCTTGATTTGTGAGATTTTTGAATTGAGCACTATAAACCGGAAAGGAGGGAGTACTACTACGGAATGGAGTAAGTGCATGCATGTGTGTACCCGGGGTGGAAGCACTGCATGCATGTGTGTACGCATTATTCCCTCTAGTAATAGACGCCATGCTATAACTACCAATGCTATTTTTCAGGCCGATCGCTAGTCACCTTGGTCCCACAGATTTTTTTTCTTTTTTCTGAAGCGCGCTCTATAAACAGTGACAGATAGAGTAGTATGAGCGGATTCAAAGAAGAGCGTATTGATGGTTGCTTCTTCCGAGCAACTTACAACGGGAAAGGTGGGGCTTATGATTTGACTGCTCATTACTCACTATTAATGCGGCGCAACGACCGGGCTGAGTCTCCCATGTGGTTGTGCACTACCCCCTCGGTTCTTAAATATACTCCGGAGTATTTGTCTTTCTAGATATTTCAACGAGTGACTACTCAAATATTTGTCTTTTTAGAGATTCAAATGGACTACTACATACGGATGTATATAGACATATTTTAGAGTGTAGGTTCACTCATTTTGCTCCGTATGTAGTCACTTGTTGAAATCTCTAGAAAGACGAATAGAGTATTTAGGAACGGAGGGAATACACATACGAAGCAAAATGAGTTAATCTACACTCTAAAATATGCCCATTTGAAATTTGTAAAAAGACAAATATTTAGGAATGAAGGAGTATAATTTTGTGCATGGCACATGGACCCGGATGCTGAAGAGGCTTCTGGCAATGCTATCAAGCTTCCATCATTTGTTTACATAGTTGACGTACTATACAAATAATTTTCCAGCTACATGAAATTGTACAATGATGTGAGCTTTCATCTTTTGTTTCATGTGTCTTGCCATCGATGCTCTTTCGGAAACAATAAAAAACTAACTTCCTTGCTAATGCATGTCAATTATTAGCAGATCAGAGCTAATAATTACATCACAACTGAAGACAGAGTTGTGATAAGGTGTTAAATTAAAATTGATCCATGCTTTCATTGGCAGCAACGTCCCCCCAGCTCTGTCTAAATCAACAAGGCATGTTGGGAAAAATTAGCTGTCTGGAGCATGCAACATTCCGATCATTTTGTGCAGTTCCACTAAAATAGAGCTGAGCGTCCCTTTTCCAAAGATATTAAGTGTGATTACGATAATAGAGGACTACTGATGAAACAATAAACACACAAATAGAAGCCGGTCACCTTTGGAGTCTCTCTTAAGACTAACTAGTTGGAGAAGATTAGGCTCGGAGTTGGATGAGGAGGATAGAGCAAAACCAATCTCCCTTTGTGCAGTCACAATGAAATGTAGAGACGTTGCCCGTGTGACATTTTAGTACAACTGCACAAAGCACTCTTAAGAAAAAAGTGATTTGTGCAGTTCACCAAAAGGTCGCGATAGCAATGAGGTGAAATGGATAGCCCTATTTGCAAAAAAAGAGGTAGAAAGGAAACAATTACTGGCCAATAACAGTTGATGACACATGCGATGACAAAAAAGAAGCATATTCCTTGTCCTAAGGGAAGATAACAACACGATTGTGTTTGTCTAAAACGGTCTGAGGACGAGATTGCAATATGGAAAGTACGCCGGATGAGCTACGCTTCGGGCAAAGAACTATGGACGATCCACATGCAGCGACGTGGGAAGACGGGCAGTGGAGAAAGGCCGGAGGGGATACCTGGAGGTCGTCGGGATGTAACTAGGTGAGCGGCGATGGGCGGAATCTGTGAGCAGGTGGCATAGGCCCTGCCGCGCCGGAGCTTGGTCAGAGAGAACGGCGTGTACCGCAGATCGGGACATGCTGCCTCGGCGCCGTCGAACGGAGAAACAATGCACTTCCTCCCTTTCCCCCGACGGACGAGATGCGGACGGATCAGTGAACAACGGTGAGAGAGAGAGGCCACCGCACTCCTCTTCCCCCGGCGGACGGGATGCGGCTAGATCAGTGACCAACGGTAAGAGAGAGAGAGAGGCCACCACAGCCTTGTGTGAGATACTCCGAAGAGCGACAAACCAGGCAGGCAGGCTCCATTGTATATAGTTGAGCAGACTACCTTTTTCTTCATAAAAATCGTTTTATATTCTGTGTACGTGCCATTAAGTGCTATAAATTTATTTAAAAATAACGCGGCAACGCGTCAAGTCGAACTTTGTTTCGTGCACGCATGGTACATGACCTCCCTAGGTAAACAACCGCTACATGTGTTCAAATTAGCACGTGGGCTGCCATTTCGTAAAGAAATGAGCTCCACCATGTACCCGCGTGGGTGTGGCTGGGCACAAAGCGTGAGTACATGCACGGTGCACCTATTCTCTTCTTGTATACGTACACCACCTACATGGGGTTGTGTGAGAGAGATACAAACCTAGAGAGATATAGTGTGTGGGTTCATGAGAGTTTTTTTGGGGGGGGGGGTCAATCAAAAAATATAACATATGCAATGTGTGTGAAATAGAGTCCTGGATATAACATATATATAGAGGGGGCGATCCACGAGAAGAGAGTGGAGGTATCATCGGCTTGAGGTGTCCATAGAATCAAAGAGAGGGATGATGTGTGTGTGTGTGCGCGCGATCGATAAAGAGTGCCATCGAATGTGTGTGTGCCCACGTCAAAGATATAGAGTGGCTGGCCTACTGGAACGTGAGAGGGGACATGTGCAGTTTGTCTCTATGGCATGGATACCTACCTGCAGCGCTCGGCTATCGGTGTGTAGTGGGGGATGAGGGAGGCCCGATTAACTATAGAGGTACAATGGCTAGTATATGTGTGAAGGAGGAGAGAGGCCTACCTCAGGTATTAAGGAGATCGATCTACCTCATGTATTAAGGGAGATCGATCGGCATCCATGCATATGTGCAGGAGAGGAATAAGGTTGGGAGAGAGATAGAGCTAGAGTGTTGGAGGGGGTGGTAGTGGAGTTGCTTCTAACAAATCGTGGGATAGGCTTGCTAGAAAAATGGAGGGCATGCCCGCAATATCAATAAGAGAGGAGATGGATGCTTGTTGTTGTCTGTGCACGTGCGTGTGAGAGACGGGTCAGGAAGCATGCACGAATGATGAGGGGGGACGATATGGCTGTGGTAAGCACACGTAACTACATAGGAAGATCAATCGCCCTTTGTTAGAGAAAGGAGAGACATAACTTGTGAGGTACGTCGATCGATGGGGGGGGTAGTTAAAGTCGATCTAGGTATATGTTGGGAGATCGATCATTACGGTATACATGCATGTGTGTGTTAGAAGCAAATGAGGCACGAGGAGAAGGATAGAGAGAGAGGGATGCGTCTAGGAGGTGGTACGAGAGGCATACTATATCGCGGGGGAAGGAGTGTGCGAGTACGAGATCGATGAAAAGAGTGGTGGGAGTGAGGCATGGACGATGACAAGAGAAGAGGGGAAGCTTGTGTTTGTGGTAGGCACACCTGGCTAGAGTGGCATATCGATCGATGTGTGTCGTAAAGAAGGAGCTGGGGGCCTACACACACCATGGGTGAACGACCTAAAGTGAAAAGACGAATTTGCGTGATGGAGCTAGAGAATGTTGAAGGAGGGTGAGAGGGATGCGGGCGTGTGCATGCACGAGAGAAAGTTAGCGCTAGCTACAAAGATAAGTGGATTGTGTGGGTGTAAAAGATGAATAGATATCATACTTCATTATATAAAGCGAATTCGGATATTTGAAGAATTTATCATAGTGTTTTAAATCGACGCATGTGTGAATATATATAACGGTGATACACATGGTGTGGTTATGAACATGTTATACTACATATAATATATTTTATCTCTACTCTTATAAAAAACGGAGTTGTTGATGATGGTGTGCCTGCCATCCTGCAATATAGGTCGTCCGATTTATATCTGGCGGATAGGAAGAAAACTATGGCAAGTTTGAAAAAACATACCCACACCCCTCTCCATATTTGCAAATTAGGCCCCTTGATCATGTTGATGTTCTGTGGAACGCATGGGCATCTTGCTAGTACTACGTATAATACATAGAACATTGATTATAATTTGGGCTAATGTGTAGCTTTTGTAGCTCAGGTCTAAATACTTGTCATAATGTAGGGGGCGGGGCACTATACTTTGTGTGATAAACACGGTGTATGAATTGAACATGATTTATATCATGAATATATAGTTAGTACATCAAATGTACTATTATTTGGAATCAACATCAAGTGTATTCAAAAAAATAGAATTTGAGTTCATGTAGTACACATAGTTCATATCTATCTCTATAGTAATCATGTGGTGTGTTATTAAGGTAATACACGAATGATGGTTGAAGTTGGCAACAACCATGATTGCAGATTCTTATTGAAATAGAGAAAAGAATTCAAATTTAGTTCGAATTGCAGCGGTAGTATAGACATTTGGAATGCACTAAAATGTTGGTATGAGTAGGTTACATGCATTATACAGCAAGCAAAAAAAATTAATCGGACATAACATGGATTCATACTCCCTCCTTCCATCTATATAGGGTGTAATGAGATTTTTAAGACCGCCTTTGACTATTGACAAGAGTAATAGTACATGACATGCACAATGTGAAAATTATATCATTGAAAGAATCTTTCACAGACGAATTTAACGGTGTGCTTTGTGTAAGTTGCATGTCATATATTATTGCTCTAATATTTGGTCAAAGTTAGCATCAAAAAACGCATTAGGCCCTATATAGATGGAAGGAGGGAGTAGCTTTGAATAGCATTTGTATAGTAAAACGGGGCAAGACTCTCTTTGTGTGGTGTGAATAGTTTTATTTTTTTTGTTTTCTTTTTGGTTGAGGGAAGTGCGATTTGATTTGGTACGTACAAGTACAATATTACTACACGTTAGGCTTGTCCCTAAAATTCAAACCGCGTCTTGTTATATCCCGAAAATTCAGATATCGTGCTCCCAAAACTGGCGCCTTCACAACCCGCGCCTTGCTATCCCGAAATTACAACGCGTGCGAAAACTCCCTCCAGCTGCCAAATCCCGACACGCGAAACCCCCCTTCTAACTCTGAGCCGAAAGGGCCGCTAGTTCAAATTGGTGGGGGTACTTTTGTAATACACCCTACATTTTGGACAAGCGTGTCCCTAAGTCATGCTTCACCCGCTCCCATCGCCCCCTTTTCGCCATTCGAAATCCCAAGCCGCCATAACCTCTCCGCTCCGGCCGCGAAACCCCACCCTCCTCCGCCCGCCACCTCACCGCTACCCAGCCGGAGCCTCTTCCCCGATGAGGTCATCCACCGCAATAGCTCGACGTCCCTCGTCCACCTTCCCAGATGAGGATCCGTCGTCCATCTCGTCGTCCAGCCGGTTCAGCCGCCCCGTCCTCCACCTCCAAGGAGCTGCTCCGACGATCGCCTCGTCTATCGCGGCTGCTCCATCCCCACAGCGCCGCCTTAACCTGCTCCACCAGAACCGCAGCATCCTCACCGACTCCTCGGACGAAGCCGAGGCCTACTCGGCGCCACCAAAGAGGTTGTACACTCATTGCATCGCACCTTCTCCTTAACTCGACCTCCCGGCACCGACGGTGCTCCATCCCGCACCCCCATGGAGCGGCTACCTTGAAGCCGGCACCGCGGGCGACATCTCCATGATGGCTCTCCCCCAGTGTGAGGCCCCTTCGGCGGCGGCGGCTATACCAGCCGGATCTGCTGCTGCTGCTCCGACTCTCGCTCACTCGCTTGCGCTGCTGCTGCTGCTCTGGCTCTCGGTCGATCGCTCGCTCGCCCAGCTACTGCTCTGCTCCGATTTAGCCACACTTCAGTCGACTGAATTGACTTTTGGGTCAGTCGATTTTTAGGGGTTGGGGGGGCTCACCGGAGTTAAGGAAGAACCACCCGCAGCAGGGATGGGGGCTCGCCGAAGAGGTACCCTACTATTTATCTTAGGGTTCAGGGTGGGGGCGGGGGGCTAGAGGGCTGGCTGGGGCGGCGGTGGGGAGTTGTTTTGGGGTGGCGAGGCGGCGCTGGGGCCGGCGGTTCGGCCAGTGGTGGTTGGCGGCTCAGGGGGGTGCAGGTTGAAGATGAACTGCAGGCCCTCCCTAAACTACATGTCAAGTGCCTCTCTGCTACCATTGCGTTCAGTTTCAATAGTAGCATTCAGATTCCACAGTAAATTTCAGTTTCGACAGATAAGTTCAGAGTCAATAGTTTTTACCTCATCTGTTGTAGTCAGGTGGTTTTTGGTGATGTAAATTTTACATCTATTTTACATCATCTATTGGTGATGCTATTAGAATCCCACTTGAGGTTGACGATGTTTGTCTTGTGCTGCTTTAGCCTTGACGTCTTACGGCTCACCGGAGCTGCTCCAATGACAGAACGATCCATCACAACAGAGCAGTGCCCTGGACGCCATTTACAGATTCCTCATATCTTCCTCCACACCTCCGACAGCCACCTCTGCCTCAACTGCTTCAGCGACCAACCCAATGATGCTGAGGTCGACACGGCTACGGCAAAGTGGTTGTACACTTATTGCATCGCTTATTACTATACATTCACGTTGATCCATTAGGGCTATTTTGGTTCAACGGAAAAACATAGCAATAGGGAATTTTCCAATGGCACTCTATTATTCAATTAGTCATGCATTTTGTTGAAAGGAATGAAGCAAAACATCTACCTGGACCTACTTTTCAAAATCCTATGCATGAAAACAAGACCAAGTGCATTAGTGGCAGAATAACATTCTAACTGTACACGCTTTCATATGGTTTCACTTTATTTTGGCCATGTTTCTTTGCATTCCTCTGCTCTTCCAATTCCTGTAAACCAAACACCCAAGTTGACAGAAATCATGTGTTTACAAATGCTCTATTTACCATGTGCATTCCTATCCTATTCTGGTGTTTTTCCTATCCCTGCATTTTTAGAATCATGCAAGCCAAATGAGCCCTTACAGAATTACTTCAGTTACAGGTAGGTGTCGAAGGGAACTTTGTGTGGTTTGTCCTGCTCCAGCCGCGACGTCGTCCACCTCACCTGAGCTGCTCCATCGATAGAAGCACCCACCAAACCAGACATCACAACTCCTGACCGTCTTTCACCACCTCAGATCTCCTTCCCTGCCGCCGGCACCCACCACAACGGCATCACCATCATCGACTCAGCAGATGAACCTGAGGAGTACATGGGTCCACAAGAGAGGTCGCACTCTTTTGTTTCTGCTTATGTTATGCATTGCTTAAACTTACCTGCTACTTTATCGTCCTATTCAGCTCTTGGACTCCCAAGTTAGGTCCAAATTAATGTTCAAACTTGAGTTCTAAATTAGTTGTGGGGCACATATCGAGACAGCAATGAATAGTATGTCTGTCTAATATCTGGTTCACCTAGGGTATTATTGGGGAACGTTGCAGAAAATTAAAAAAATTCCTACGGTTTCACCAAGATCCATCTATGAGTTAATCTAAGCAACGAGTCATAGGAGATGCATCTACATACCACTTTGTAGATCGCGAGCGGAAGCGTTCAAAAGAACGGGGTTGAAGTAGTCGTTCTCGCCGTGATCCTATCACCGGAGATCCTAGCGCCGAACGGACGGCACCTCCGCGTTCAACACACGTACGAAGCGGATGACGTCTCCTCCTTCTTGATCCAGCAAGGGGGGAAGGAGAGGTTGATGATGATGGCTCCAGCAGCAGCACAACGGCGTGGTGGTGGTGGAACAGCAGCACTCCGGCAGGGCTTCGCCAAGCACGTGACGGAGGAGGAAGAGGTGTAGCAGGGGAAGGGGGCGCCAGGACTTCAGGGTGCGGCTTCCCCTCTCCCCCCCTCCCTTTATATAGGCCCCCAGGGGGGGCGCCGGCCCTGGGAGATTCAATCTCCCAAGGGGGCGGCGGCCAAGGGGGGAGGAGTGCCCCCCCAAGGCATGTGGTGCGCCCCCCCCCACCCTAGGGTTTCAACCCTAGGCGCAGGGGGTGGGCCTAGGGGGGCGCACCAGCCCACTATGGGCTGGCTCCCCTCCCACTTCAGCCCATGGGGCCCTCCGGGATGGGTGGCCCCACCCGGTGGACCCCCGGGACCCTTCCGGTGGTCCCGGTACAATATCGGGTGACCCCAAAACTTTCCCGATGGCCGAAATACCACTTCCTATATATAATTCTTTACCTCCGGCCCATTCCGAAACTCCTCGTGACGTCCGGGATCTCATCCGGGACTCCGAACAACATTCGGTATACTGCATACTCATATTCATACAACCCTAGCATCACCGAACCTTAAGTGTGTAGACCCTACGTGTTCGGGAGACACGTAGTCATGACCGAGACGGCTCTCAGGCAATAACCAACAGCGGGATCTGGATACCTATGTTGGCTCCCACATGCTCCTTGATGATCTCATCGGATGAACCACGATGTCGAGGATTAGAACAACCCCGTATACAATTCCCTTTGTCATTCGGTACGTTACATGCCCGAGACTCGATCGTCGGTATCCCAATACCTCGTTCAGTCTCGTTACCGGCAAGTCACTTTACTTGTACCGTAATGCATGATCCCGTGACCAAACACTTGGTCACTTTGAGCTCATTGTGATGATGCATTACTGAGTGGGCTCAAAGATACCTCTCCGTCATACGGAGTGACAAATCCCAGTCTCGATCCGTGTCAACCCAACAGACACTTTCGGAGATACCTGTAGTGCACCTTTATAGTCACCCAGTTATGTTGTGACGTTTGGTACACCCAAAGCACTCTTACGATATCCGGGAGTTACACGATCTCATGGTCTAAGAAAGAGATACTTGACATTGGAAAAGCTCTAGCAAAATGAACTACACGATCTTGTGCTATGCTTAGGATTGGGTCTTGTCCATCACATCATTCTCCTAATGATGTGATCCTGTTGTCAATGACATCTAATGTCCATAGTCAGGAAACCATGACTATCTATTGACCAACGAGCTAGTCAACTAGAGGCTCACTAGGGACATGTTATGGTCTATGTATTCACACGTGTATTACGATTTCCGGATAATACAGTTATAGCATGAATAAAAGACAATTATCATGAACAAGGAAATATAATAATAATGATTTTATTATTGCCTCTAGGGCATATTTCCAACAGTCTCCCACTTGCACTAGAGTCAATAATCTAGTTACATTGTGATGAATCGAACACCCATAGAGTTCTGGTGTTGATCATGTTTTGCTTGCGGGAGAGGTTTAGTCAACGGATCTGCAACATTCAGATCCGTATGTACTTTGCAAATATCTATGTCTCCATCTTGAACATTTTCTCGGATGGAGTTGAAACGACACTTGATGTGCCTGGTCTTCTTGTGAAACATGGTGTCACATCCCTAGTCTGGTATGACCTAGACTAGCTAGTCATTGGTGCATAATGTTTAAATCTCATTTAAATTTGAAATGAGGATTGGTGGAACCCTCAGAATCATTTTTGAAAATGACCCAAATAAAAATTTCTCCAAAAGGGTCCAAGAAAATGCTCATGTTGCTCTCTGAAATATTGGACAGAGATAAAAATCAAACCAATATTTTTAGGAGCTCATAGGTATTTATTTTGGGCATTTGGATTAATCCGATAAATATTTGCATTGGAAATATATTAGTTATATGTATTAATATATGTCCAAAAATTATGCCATTTATAAGGTAGCTCTGGATTAATATAACTAGCTTCCATAAAAAATGGCATAAGTAAATAAATTGATTTAGTATTTTATTAAATCAAAACAAATGTCAGAAAATTTAGAAAAAGAAATAAAAGAGGGAGACTTACCTGGGCCTCCTCCCTGTGCAGCCCAGCAGCAGCAGGCCGGCCCAGCCAGCAGGCGGCCCAGCCCGCCTCCTCCTCTGTCGTCTTCGTCCTCGACAGAGGGAGGGGAGCGTGCCCGGCGCGCGCGCGCCACCGCGCCACGCCACCAGCCTCCCTGCTTGCCTGCCCCCCCCCCTTCGTTGCTCTGGATGATCCCGCGCGTCGCCACGCCACCCCGACCCCTCTCGCACTCTCCCTCGCTCTCCTTCTCTCCTCCTGCTCTCTCTCTCTCACCCGAGAATCACCGCCGCCACCGACGAGCATCACCGTAGCCACCGCCTCCCCCTCGCCTCCAGACAGGCTCCCCAGATCCACGGCGACCCCCTCTACCTCCTCGTCGAGCCACGCAAGACGGAGCACCCCGTGGAGCCGTCGCCGTCGCCAACTTCGCCTCCGGCCGCCGTGGATCCTCGTCGTCGATTCGGGAGCTACCGAGCATCCCCGACGTCGCCCTCGCGCTCGCTGGTCTCGCTGTAAGCCCCCGCACCGAACCCCCTCCTCCCCGTGCTCGTTTTCCCCATCTAGCTAGCTCAACCACCGCGCCCGTAAGTTCCTCGCCGCCGGCCGTGGCGCCACGGTGGCATGAGCCCAAGCCAGCCACTCCCGCGCGCGTCACCTTGTTCCTGGTGATGCCAGGAGGCCGTAGGAGCCCTC
Organism: Triticum aestivum; assembly: GCF_018294505.1. Taxonomy (NCBI): domain Eukaryota; kingdom Viridiplantae; phylum Streptophyta; class Magnoliopsida; order Poales; family Poaceae; genus Triticum; species Triticum aestivum. The sequence continues at coordinate 68,366,847 of NC_057804.1, read as the reverse complement.
CGCTTCCACTGCCGTGCACCACAACACCGCGGCCGCAAGTCGCCGAGCTCCGGTCGCCGCCGCGAGCTTTGCTCCGGCGAGCTCCGGCGCCCCCGCAGCCCCCCACCAGCTCCCCTGGTTGCGGACGACGATGGGCTACGCCCCGGTGGTCTTCGCGCGACCAAACGCCGCTTGTAGCGCAAGTCCGGCGAGTCGCCGCCGCGCTATTGGTCGCCGCCGGCCAGAACTCCGGCGGGCTGACGTGGCTTTGTTAATTAGGCACTAATCCCCACCTACTGACGCTGACGAGTGGGCCCCAGGGCTTAGTCAAAGCTAATCAGCCAGGTTTGACTCGGGGTTAACCCCAGTGTCACTCACGTGTGGACCCCACACGTCAGGTTTGACCCTGGACAGCCGCGTTGACCCGCCGATGTAGTGATGACGTCATGCTGGCGCAATAATATGATTTCTGGATTTAAATTAATCAGGAAATTCCAGAAATTGTTTTAAACTTCAAAAATTCATAACAATTCAACCGTAGCTCAGATTAAAATAATTTATATATGAAAAATTATCAGAAAAATGCAATCTTTCCATCTGTACTAGTTTCATGCATGAAAAACCAACTTATACATGCTGTATATGAGAAAACACATTATGGCATATATAGGAGCTTATCCTGGAGATGCATTTGAACCTTTGGTTCAAATGGACTTCAAACCAAATGATTTCTAGTTGCATTAGCTCAAACAACATCACATATTCATGCCATATTCATGCATCATATTGTTGCATATGTTTGTGTATTAATTGCCGGCACCGTTCCTTCTCGATAGGTCTTGCTCCGGAGACCGTTCCAGAGTACCTATCTGAGAAGTAGTGCCTCCTCTATTGATTTACCAGGCAAGCAAACCCCCTTGTTCATTCCGATACAATCCTACTCTCTCGCTCCTGCTCTCAGTTATTGCATTAGGACAACAGCGATTCATCTGCTACTTTGTGCTGCGGTAGTTGAACCCATTCCTCTGCATGACCTGTCATTGCCACAGTAAATAGTTGAAACCCACTAGCATGTGTAGGAGTTGATTGAAGCCACTGATGTGTTCCTACCATGCTATGCCTGCTATTGCTTAGAGTTGTGTCACGTCTGATTCATTGGGAATGAATTGGAGTGTTACGATATGTTATGGTGCTGAGAGTTAAGTGTGTGAACACGTTTTGGTAAAGGTAGCGGTGAGAGGCCATGTAGGAGTACATGGTGGGTTGTCTCACTGGATCCGTCCTTAAGCATTGAGTTCTATGTATGTTGTCCAATGACTCGATACTACCACACATTGGGCTCCGGGCGCTCCAAGCCCTCTCGACTTATTAACCAACTTGATCTCTGTCCAGGAGTCGCAACTAGTTTCTGGTGTTTGTAGGTAGTGTTAGTAGTCTACCAAGTGGCACCCGGCCAGGTGGGCTTGGGACAGACTAGGCACAAGTGGCACGGTGTACCAAGCGTAGATCCATCCGGCGAGGTGGGCTTGGGAACCCTGCACACATCGTTTGGGGCCATGAGTGAAACCCCGGCTGGATCTCCTTGTGGATGGAACCCGAATATGCGATAAACCTGGATTAGAGTCTTGTGTGGTTAGTCAGGTCGTGGCCGACACCCTTGCCAGGCTTCCGCTTGAAGGTTGCCGAGATAAATGACGTGTACATGGCGGTAAGTGGTGAGAGCGTGTGTGAAGAAGTACACCCCTGCAGGGTTAACATGATCTATTCGAATAGCCGGGTCCACGGTTATGGACTTCTTGGATGCTTACATGGTACATAGACAACTTGAAGTGGATACCCTAAAATGCTCAAGACAAGTGTGAGTGCTATGGATGGCCTTCTCGTAGGGAGACGGGGACGAATCCATAGTAGTGTATTGTGTGGTGATTAGTGGACTCGTGTGCGCCATATCACCTCAAGAGTTTCTGGTAGTCGTAGAACAGGTTAGCCATAGATTCAAAGCTGGCTTGCTGCAACTAAACCCCACATTACCCTCTTGATACAAATGCATGTATGATAGGATCTGATGTAAGTCTTGCTGAGTAGCTTTGTACTCATGTTGCTTTATTTATGTTTTTGCAGCGGAGACTTCGGTCTTATTAGTGCTCTCGTGGACTTCGACTAGTAGCTAGTACCTCAGCTACGTTCTTGATCGGACGTTGTAGATAGTCAGGCTTTCCGCCTTTTTCATTTATAGATGTCTGTACTCAGACATGTAATGCTTCCGTTTGTTGCTTGATTGCTCTGACTATTGGGTCATGTGACCCCTGTTTGTAATAATGCTATGATGGCTCTTCTGAGCCTTTATCTATATGAGTTGTTGAGTTATGCTGTGATGCCATGTTGTACAGCACATGCTTGCATGTTATGCGTACGTGTAATGTGTATTGCTATGTGTGGGATCTGACTATCTAGTTGTTTATCCTTAGTAGTCTCTCTTACCGGGAAATGTCTCCTAGTGCTTCCACTGAGCCCTGGTAGCTTGCTACTGCTCCGGAACACTTAGGCTGGCCGGCATGTGTCCTTCTTCGTTCCTGTGTCTGTCCCTTCGGGGAAATGTCACGCGATGAATACCGGAGTCCTGTTAGCCCGCTACAGCCCGGTTCACCGGAGTCCTGTTAGCCCAGTGCTACAGCCTGGATTCACTCGCTGATGACCGACACGTTCGATGCTGGGTCATGGATGCCTGTCCCTGTAAGTTAGTGCCACTTTGGGTTTACGACTAGCCATGTCAGCCCGGGCTCATTATCATATGGATGCTAGCGACACTGTCATATCCGTGTGCCAAAAGGCGCAAACGGTCCCGGGCAAAGGTAAGGCGACACCCGTGGGGATACCGTGCGTGAGGCGGCAAAGTGATATGAGGTGCTACATGCTAGATCGATATGGCATTGAGTCGGGGTCCTGACAGCGTTGGTATCAGAGCCTGACTGCCTATAGGATTACCAAGCCAAACCGGTCGAAGTTGAGTCTAGAAATTCTTTAGTTATGTAAGGGAATTGATTGTGGGTTAGAACGTAAGGCTCTTTTTACTCCTTTACCTCATGGCCTTCTGATCTGAGTTGTCCTATCTTTCGTACGGGGTTAAGGAACTAGGCTTTCTCTTCCGTCTATCAGGATCACGTGTTACTACTCCGTAGTCCCATAGGATTGGTTGATCAGAGTCATACCCTTTTTTGAGTATTTCCGGTGTAGTCTGTTTAGTATGATCTCAGAACCTTGAGTAATGTTGATGAGTATGTTACCACCCCATTTTTAGTAGGATGTCTCATTCTGAGCATTTTACTGCCGTTATGCTGCCGAACTTTCCCTAGGAGTTCGAGAGATACTAATTCCTTGTCCTACATTCTACAGTCCATAGTTGATGCTGATTCCGTCCTTGGTTCGTTTCTCGGGATGTCATCAGCTAAGCGAAGTTCCGTTGCTCGTAGCCAGAACCACGGAGATGGTAGGGATGAGGATCCTCCCGATCAGCCTTCGTTGGCAGAGTTCATGCTAGATATGGAGGGGAACAAGCGTGAGTCTAACCGCTTGTTGGCACGTATCGAGGAGAACACCGCACATCAGTTCAAAGGATCTGCTACCATTCATGATTTCATTCGTTTGCACCCACCTACCTTTCATCATTCCATCGAGCCACTCGATGCAGATGACTGGCTCCGTAGCATCACCCATAAGCTGCGTTCCGCGAACGTAGCTGAAGATGACAAGGTCACTTATGCCACATATCACCTGGGAGGTCCTGCTAGTCTTTGGTGGCAGAACTATGAGGCTATGCTTCCAGCTGGCCAGACTTCCACCTGGAGGGATTTCGTTGAGGCTTTTCGCGAGTATCACATTCCTGAAGCCCTCATTGATTGCAAGAGAGAAGAGTTCTGTAGTTTCACCCAGGGTAAGATGGCTGTTGATGCCTATAGTAGAGAGTTTGAGAACCTCGCCCGTTATGCCACAGAAGAGGTGTCCACGGACGCCAAGAGGCAGGCTAGGTTCCGGAAGGGTCTCAACCCCAAGTTGCGTCGTGATCTCCACCTGCATCATTGTGATACATTCCAAGCCCTTGTGAACAAGGCCATTAATGCAGAGACAGCTCAACTCACTTACGAGGAGTCTCGTAAGCACAGTCGTGCTTTGGGATCTTCCTCCGGTTCTAGCTCTCAGAAGCGCCGGATTTGGGTTCCAAACTCCGCTCTTCCACCCAAATATGTACCGAGGCCATCTTATGTGGCACCTCATCAAGTTCAGCAGTATGCTCCACCCAGGCCTATTGGTGGACCGCCTTCTAATACAGGTCCACATCCTACCTCCAAGATTTGTTACAAGTGCGGAGAGCCAGGCCACATTGCCCGTATTTGCACTCAGACCAGAGTTGCTCCACCCCAGCCCGAGAAGTCTATTGGCCATGGTAAGCCATCACGCAAGATGACCAGTGCCAAGTCAGCTCCCACTGAACATGGACGTGTGCATCACGTCTCAGCTAAAGCCGCTCATGATGATCCAGATGTCGTTCTTGGTACACTCCTTGTCAACTGTCATCCGGCATCGGTTTTGTTCGATACTGGAGCATCTCATTCCTTCATTTCTGAAAGCTATGCCCGCTTGCACGACATGTCATTTTGTGATATGCCCTCCCCACTACTTATTCAAACTCCTGGATCCAAATGGCAAACTTCTAGGATAAGTTATGGCAATGAAATCCTTGTTGACAGACTTGTATTCCTTGCTTCTTTGATATCTCTCAAGTCTTCGGATATTAACATCATCTTGGGTATGGACTGGATGACAGCTCATTATGCCAAGATTGATTGTTTCACCAGGTCTGTTCAGCTCACACACCCATCTGGCAAGATAGTCACTGTCTCCACTAGAGTTGCAAAGCGTCAGCTCTATTCCCTTAATGCCAGCCCTCTTCCAGACCTTGAAGATATCCCGGTAGTCCGTGACTTTCCGGATGTCTTTCCAGAGGAACTGCCAGGTGTTCCTCCTGACAGAGATGTAGAGTTCGTCATAGATCTTATCCCAGGAACTGCTCCAATCTCTAGGAGACCCTACAAGATGGCACCCTTAGAACTAGCCGAGCTTAAGAAACAACTTGATGAGTCCTTGCAAAAGGGTTTCATCCGTCCTAGCTCTTCTCCTTGGGCTTGCCCCGTCCTCTTCGTCAAGAAGAAGGATGGTACAGATCGGATGGTTGTAGATTATCGCCCCGTTAATTTGGTTACGATAAAGAACAAGTATCCGCTCCCCAGGATCAACGACCTGTATGATCAGCTCGCTGGATCCTCAGTCTTCTCCAAGATGGATTTGAGGTTAGGATACCACCAAATCAAAATCAGAAACGGGGACATTCCCAAGACAGCTTTTGTCACTCGTTATGGCCAGTACGAATACACCGTCATGTCCTTTGGCCTAACCAACGCCCCAGCCACATTCTCCCGTTTGATGAACTCGATCTTCATGGAGTACTTAGATAAGTTCGTCGTGGTTTACCTCGATGATATTCTTATTTACTCGAAGAACGAGGAAGAGCATGCCGAACATCTTAGACTTGTGTTAGAAAAACTCAGAGAGCACCGCCTTTATGCCAAGTTCTCCAAGTGTGAATTTTGGTTGCCAGAAGTGACCTACCTAGGCCACGTAATCTCTGGTAAGGGCATTGCTATCAATCCCGAGAGAGTTCAGGCTGTTCTCGATTGGACTCCACCTGAGACCGTTAAACAAGTTAGGAGTTTCCTTGGTCTAGCCAGCTATTGTCGCTGCTTTGTTGAAAATTTCTCCAAAGTAGCCAAACCCCTCACGGAACTTCTCAAGAAAGATAAAAAGTTCGAGTGGTCCCCACAGTGTGAGTACAGTTTTCAGGAACTGAAAAGACGCCTGACTTCTGCTCCCATACTTGTGCCACCGGATTTCACTAAAGACTTTATTATCTACTGCGACGCCTCACGACAGGGACTAGGTTGCATTCTTATGCAGGATTGTCATGTGATTGCCTATGCATCTCGACAGTTGCATCCACATGAGGAGAATTATCCTACACATGATCTAGAGCTTGCAGCCGTAGTCTATGCACTCAAGACCTGGCGACATTACCTTCTTGGTAAATGTTGCGAGATCTACACCGATCACCAGAGTCTCAAGTATATCTTCACCCAACCGGATCTGAACCTTAGGCAAAGACGTTGGTTGGAGTTGATCACAGATTATGATTTAGGGATTACCTACACCCCAGGCAAAGCCAATGTCATGGCTGATGCTCTAAGCCGTAAATCCTATTGCAACAATCTCATGTTGCAGCAAGGCCAACCACTTCTCCATGAGGAATTCTGTAAGCTTAATCTTCACATTGCTCCTCACGGATTCCTTTCTACCCTGGTGGTGAAACCTGATCTTAAGGATCAGATTATCGCAGCTCAAAAGCAAGACACAGGAATTTCCCGGATCAAGAGAAACATTAAGAAGGGAGTTGGTGGATGTTTCACTATGGATGATCGTGGTGTTGTTTTCTTTGAGAATCGCTTGGTGGTTCCCAAGAATCAACATCTTCGACAACTGATTCTTAAGGAGGCGCATGAATCTCCTCTCACGATTCATCCCGGTAGTACTAAGATTTATCGGGACCTACGCCAGAGGTTCTGGTGGACTAGGATGAAGAGAGAAATCGCTCAGTTTATTGCTAACTGTGACGTTTGTTGTCGCGTTAAGGAAGAGCATCAAAGACCTGCTGGCACCCTTCAGCCTCTAGCTATTCCTGAATGGAAATGGGATAAAGTTGGTATGGACTTCATCACCGGTTTTCCCAGGACCAAAAGAGGGAATGATGCTATCTTCGTAGTCGTTGATCGTCTTTCCAAAGTGGCTCACTTCCTTCCTGTTCGAGAGAGTATCACTGCTAGTCAGCTTGCTGACTTATATATTCCTCGAATAGTGTCACTTCATGGTGTTCCACTAGAGATCAATTCAGACCGTGGCAGTCTTTTCACTTCTCATTTTTGGGAGAGCTTCCAAACTGCCATGGGAACCCATCTTTCTTTCAGTACCGCTGTCCACCCTCAATCAAGTGGTCAGGTGGAACGGGTCAACCAAATTCTCGAAGACATGCTTAGAGCTTGCGTTATCTCATTCGGTATGGATTGGGAGAAATGTCTTCCTTTTGCCGAGTTTGCTTACAACAATAGCTATCAATCCAGCCTCAAGAAAGCTCCTTTTGAGGTTCTCTATGGACGAAGATGTCGAACACCTTTGAACTTGTCAGAAATCGGTGAAAGACAATTCTTCGGACCGGATATGATCCAGGAGGCAGAAGAGCAAGTTCGCATCATTCGTGAGAATTTGAAAACAGCCCAGTCTCGTCAGAAAAGCCAGTACGATCGTCATCATAAGGATATGACTTATGAAATTGGCGACCAAGCTTACCTTCGGGTTACTCCTTTGAAGGGTACCCATCGTTTCGGTATCAAGGGCAAGTTGGCTCCTCGTTACATTGGTCCTTTTCGTATTCTCGCTAAACGAGGAGAGGTTGCCTACCAATTGGAACTACCCCCACATCTTTCTCGAATTCATGATGTCTTCCACGTCTCTCAACTCAGGCGTTGCTTCTCGGATCCCATCCGCGGAGTGGACCACGAAACGCTTGATCTCCAAGATAACCTCACCTACCGAGAGTAACCGGTTCGCATTCTTCATCAAGCAGAGCGTGTCACTCGACGTCAGAACATCAAGTTTCTCAAAGTTCAGTGGTCTCATCATTCCGAGAGAGAAGCTACTTGGGAACGAGAAGATCGTCTTCGATTGGAGTACCCCGCTTTCTTTCCGTCGACCCCTGAATCTCGGGACGAGATTCTTTCAAGTGGGGGCGAGTTGTCACATCCCTAGTCTGGTATGACCTAGACTAGCTAGTCATTGGTGCATCATGTTTAAATCTCATTTAAATTTGAAATGAGGATTGGTGGAACCCTCAGAATCATTTTTGAAAATGACCCAAATAAAAATTTCTCCAAAAGGGTCCAAGAAAATGCTCATGTTGCTCTCTGAAATATTGGACAGAGATAAAAATCAAACCAATATTTTTAGGAGCTCATAGGTACTTATTTTGGGCATTTGGATTAATCCGATAAATATTTGCATTGGAAATATATTAGTTATATGTATTAATATATGTCCAAAAATTATGCCATTTATAAGGTAGCTCTGAATTAATATAACTAGCTTCCATAAAAAAATGGCATAAGTAAATAAATTGATTTAGTATTTTATTAAATCAAAACAAATGTCAGAAAATTTAGAAAAAGAAATAAAAGAGGGAGACTTACGTGGGCCTCCTCCCTGTGCAGCCCAGCAGCAGCAGGCCGGCCCAGCCAGCAGGCGGCCCAGCCCGCCTCCTCCTCTGTCGTCTTCGTCCTCGACACAGGGAGGGGAGCGTGCCCGGCGCGCGCGCGCCACCGCGCCACGCCACCAGCCTCCCTGCTTGCCTGGCGCCCC